>NW_027140618.1:300000-600000 GCF_036365525.1 Heterodontus francisci
TGAGGGAGACAGAATTGGAAGTATATGCTGAGAGGATTAGATGAGCTGAAATGAAGGGAGTCTGGTGAAGAGCAGGAAGACAGTCGTGATCTAGTTGTGCCCAATGCCCAGTTTATGTGCTGTAAAATTGGTAACTTGTCTATTAACAAGTCATCGTCATCACTGTATTTTTTGTAATATTGAAGACGATTATTTATCATTGCAGTGCACGTATGACCAAACGCTTCTCGGGGCTGCGATCGGGAAGTTGATTAATCAGCACCTGATATGCTGTCGACAACTTTACGTAGAGTAAGATTAAATGGGGACCCGCACTGAATTCAATGACAGATACTCCAGGAAATACATGGTCCCTCGTGTTACGTGGTTCACACCAATAAGTCAGACACAATCAGTGCAATTATTGAGTGACAGAGACTCCTAGTCATACATGATCGCTGCGGGCAGGTGCTCCACTCCAGTTAGTGCACACACTCTGTATAATTCTACATTAACGGAAAACTCCAGTAATCCTTCCCCGTTGAGATTTTCTTGCTTTGAGCTGTGATTCTACAGAACAGAGCATACCACATAATTCAATAACTTTACAATGCAGAGTGCCTTGAGCTAGAAACAGTTGAGAAAACAGATTAAGACTGCACAGATAATTCAGGACATTAATGCAATTATATTATTAAATGTGTGTCAGTGTAACTGCAACCGTTCGATGTCATGTAATATAATTATTCCCATGGTAATGAAAGAAAACAGCTCAAACACAGATTTATAAAACTTCATTGGTTACAGATACGTACCAGGAACGCCAATTATAGCAACGATCACATAGAATATGTTCCTCACCCATTGAATTGGTCGGTGCATTTTCTGCTTGGAGTGATCGGTCTGTTCGTGCTGCAGGTAATATCTCTGAAATAAACTCTGAGGTGACACATTCCAAGTGCATTAACTTTATATGCTCCCGGATCTCCATGGGGATACTGAGGCTGCTAAATTGTTCAAACAGTTTTCTTAATCTTTGAACAAACAGATTACGACAGCTGTGTTAATTCTCTGTTGATGGAATATATCTTCCACTGAAATTGTATTGGACCAGCCCCACCCCCAAGACTGGACAAATCTGTGGCTTGGAGGGAACATTCCAGTGTTCATGTTTCCATGCGTCTGCAACCCTTAGCCTTTATGGTGTTAGAGGTCTCGTGCTTGAAAGGAGCAGTGGATGGAAATGTAGTAACTTCCTGCATTATGATATTGCATATGGTGCACACGGTAGCCACGGTGTGCTGGTGGTGGAAGGAGCTAAGTGTTAACGTGGTGCATCAGATGTACATCAAGTGAATTCACTTGCTTGGATCTTACTGAGACGCTTGAGTTTTGATGGAGGCGGCACAGATCCTGGAAAATGGAGAGCATTCCATTATTCCTAACTTATGCCTTATAGATTGTGGACGTAAGAGGCAGTGGATGAGTTATTTGTTGCATAAATTCCAGTGCTTAATCTTTTGTTGGAGCAACAATATTTATCTGGCTGGCCCAGTTACATTTCTGATTAAAGAAAACACCTAGGTTATTGATAATGTGGTAATTGGGAAGTGGCCACGATGATGAATATCAAGGGGAAGTGGTTAGATTCTCTGTTGTTGCACTTGGCAAATTCCTGGCAAATGTGTGATGTGATTTTTAATCTCCCTTTATGAGAACAAGCCTGATGCAAACAATGCAAAAGATGTGGTATTTTTAGTTGGTTTTGAAAGAAGACAGGTTCAGCCTGTCCGCCATTTATCCAGAGTAAATTTTACCCCATCCTGGCTTCAATGTTTGACCGAATAATTGAAAATGGCAAATTACAAGGTAAATGAAGGAAGTATAAACTGTCGTTGGTCGATTTGTTGAAACAAGCCACGACTTTCATGACTGGCTGTGATAATTTCGAATACATACATTGTAATGATCAGGAAAACAAGGACAATACGCAGGGTTGTATCATGTATGGAAAAGAGGAGGGGTCATTGGATCTGATACAGGCTCTTTTATTCCCCGTCAATGCTTAGTAACATGTTGGAAAGAGGACGACACACTATGGAGAGTTATGCTGCTATCCATCGAACCATGGGGCTTTCAAACCTTACTCTGAGGGATTAGATAAACCATATCTTCCCACTACATGGCCGGACATCGTTGAAACACGGGTTAATGCGGTTGTGCAGGGTCGGGGTAATGGGAGGTCTTTCATTACCTTCCTGTTGATGGATCTGTTGCTCGAGGGTCCAGTTGGCAGTTGATCGAGAAAGCTGTTAGAAGCACAGCTCTGGCTCAGATTTCTGGAAGTGAATGACAACAGATTGAAGGAGTTCCACGGAAAGTAAGTAATACAATTCCCGCCCCAGGAATTCATTGCATTTTCTGGGTTACTTAAAAACAGCAACAAGAAACCTCGAACCCCGACTATGCCAGTTAGCTGTAAAGGCAAAGCTGGCACAGATTTCACATTCATAACAAACAGAAATCAAACACGCGGACTCTCTGGTGAATCAGATTCAATCCTTTGTAAATACAAACATTTTCCTATTTCAATAATTTCGTTTCCATTCTCGGGATGAACTATTTCTCCCCTACATCCCCGTTTTACATTTTGTTGCCAGATAGTTATGTGATTTCATGTTCGACTTCGCACAATATCAGTTTGGATCAGTTCTAAACTTACTAACTTGACATTCAACAAACCCCCAAAAATCTTCAAGGAAAATCTGTCAAGGAATGTCCACCTCCTTCTGCCTCTCCCTCACATGAATTGCAATTATGTAGATTTTTATTTTGCAGTGAGTAGGTTACTTGTTACTTTGAATTACCCTGAGGGAGGGACTGATAGCCTCATAGAATATTTCGTTTATGTCCTGAAGTCAGGCAAATCCAATGCCCTGACGGAGATCAACAAAAGAGTATGAAACATCCCAATTACAAGATCTGACCCTGGGAAGGCGCAAAATGCAGGACTGTTAAGTTAATTTGGTAAACATGCATCTGTCAAAGGAGGAAGCAGGAGCCGGTCTTACTTTCCATATAGGTTTATTCACAATAATCCATGCCACATAAGTGCAGACTATATTTTCTTTCTGCAGACCAGCTCCCCCGTACCCCACCACAGGTGGAAACTGGTTCTTCCAGATGTACCCTGATCTTACAACAATGAGTACCAGCTTCTCTTAATCACAATTATAGCATGCAACTATGCATACTCAATTGACAAATCCTTTACAACATTGGCTCATTAGCAGCATTTTATGACCAGTCCATCAATGTGTCCATTGTATTTTATTATTTGTAATGAGACCGGGAAACCAGCAGATGGAGATGGTGAGAGGGGCAGCAACTGCAGTGAGAAAGGGACACCAGCAGATGGCGAAGGTGAAAGGGGGAGAGCAACTGCAGTGAGGAGAAGAGTGGAAGATATTTAATACAATTTGTGATAAGTGTCCGTTTCCCAGCTTTGTCAAACCTTGTAACATTAAAGTGATAAATGTGAAGAAGGTTTTTTCGATTGATTATAGGCTAATGCATAAATACAGCAGCAGAAAATAAAGTACGAAGAATCATTGACCAATATATTGCAGTCAAACCGGCCTCTCCAGCAAAAGCTCTTTGTCAGAATTTCAAGGCAACTGCAATGAGACATTTTAAGTCATTTTCTGAAGTTTCCGTAAACTGAAGGTGAATAGTAAAAGACATTTAATACAATTAGTGTTAAATGGTCATTATCCAAACCGGTCCCTCCAGGTTTTAAATTACAGCAGCATTTCTGCTCTGTTAATGAGGTTTTTGGAGGAGGGAGAGACAGACAGACATACAGGTTTCTGACTGGAATGGTACTTTTGGGATATTTAGTTTTGTTTAGAGATACAGTACTGAAACAGGCCCTTCGGCCCACCGAGTCTGTGCCGACCATCAACCACCCATTTATACTAATCCTACACTAGTCCCATATTCCTCCCACATCCCCACCTGTCCCTATATTACCCTCCCACCTACCTATGCTAGGGGCAATTTATAATGGCCAATTTACCTATCAACCTGCAAGTCTTTGGCATGTGGGAGGAAACCGGAGCACCCGGAGGAAACCCACGCAGACACAGGGAGAAATTGCAAACTCCACACAGGCAGTACCCAGAATTGAACTGGGGCCGCTGGAGCTGCGAGGCTGCAGTGCCAACCACTGCGCCACTGTGGCTGGAATATCCCTCTCTCCCCCATTCCCTGTTGATACAGGGACTCACCTTGGACTGTCCCATATCTGGGATGCAGTGTAAAGATGGAGGAAGCTGAGAGCTGGTTGGAAGAGCTGTATTTTGGGTAGACTGGCTGTTTTGAGTGATTGGTTCTGGGATATATTAGGACAACATCAGCCTCCATTTTTTCTTTCCATGCAGCTCGTTTGTGAAGGTGAGTTTCTGTGTCTCAGTCTCTGTCTCTCTGTGCCCAGGTGAATTGCAAGCTGATTACAGTTTGTGTGTGTGTGTGCGTGTGTCCAGTCTGAATCCCCCTATCTCTGTCCCAGTCCTGACCCTTTTCTCCATTTCCCACCCCAATGCCCCTGTGCAGGATCTTTTCCCCATGGACGAGCTGATGGAGTGAAGGTGTTAGAGTCCAACGATGGAGCACAGACCGCGTGGGATAGTGAGTATCACACCTTTATTGTCTCTCTCTGCCTATCTCCCTCCTTCAGACACAATCTCCCTCACTCAATCTCTCTCTCTAAAAATCTATTTCTCAATCTTTCTCTATCTCCGTGTCTATTTCTCTCTGTTTCTCTCTCTGTTTCACTGTATCCCTCTCTCTCTCTCTGTTCCTCAATCTCTTGCTCTGTGTTTCTCTCTCTCTCTGTTTCTCTCTCTCTCTCTCTCTCTGTGCTTCTCTCTCTGTGTATGTGCTTCTCTGTTTTTCTCTCTCCCTCTGTTCTCTCCCTCTCTGTGCTTCTCTGTCCTTCTCTCTCAATCTCTCTGTGATTCTCTGTATGCCTTTCTCACTGACTTTCTGTCAGGTTCTTTGCTGTCTGCAATTTCTTTGTGTCTCTGTTCTTTCTATCCACTTTTTTCCCTCCTCCTTTTCGTTGTCTCTTTCTGACTTCTCTCTATTTCTGACTTTCTGTCTTTTCTCTATTTCTGTGTGTCTCTCTGTCTTTTCTCTCTTTCTCTGACTTTGTCTCTCTCTCTTCTGTTTCTCTGTCTCTTTCTATCCTTTCTCTCTTTCCTTTTCTCTCTCTCTTTCTTGCCTCTTTCTATCTTTTTTCTCCTTTTCTCTTTGTCTCTTTCTATCTTTTCTTTCTTTTTCTCTCTCTCTTTCTTTCGCTCTCTTTCTTTGTCTTTTTCTGTCTTCTCTCTTTCGCTTTATATCTTTGTCTCTTTCTATTTTTGTCTCTTCCTATCTTTCTTTTTCTTTTTCTATCTTTGTCTCGTTCCATCTTTTCTCTCTTGCTTGGTCTCTTTCTATCTTTTCTTTCTTTGTCCCTCTCTTTCTTTTTCTCTCTCTTTCTTTATGCCTTTCTATCTTTTCTCTCTTTCTTTCCCTCTCTCTTTCTTTGTCTCTTTCTATCTTCTCTCTGTTTCTTTGTCTCTATCTATCTTTTCTCCCTTTGTCTCTTTCTATCTTTTCCTTCTTTCTCTCTTTCTTTCTTTTCTCTTTCTGTGTCTCTTTCTATCCTTTCTCTTTTTTTTCCCTCTTTCCAACATTTTCTTGCTCTTTCATTTTCTGACCCTATCCCCCCGCCGCATTTTAGTCCCCCTCCCACCACCCACCCCGCAATTTCAGGGCCAGGAATGGCCCTGTCTGTTCTCTATTTCTGTGACTTTGTTTTTTCTCTGTTTCGCGGACTTTCTGTCTGTTCTCTATTTCGCTGACTTTCTGTCTGTTCTCTATTTCTCAGCCTCTTTCTGTCATTTTCCTATTTCTCTGTCTCTTTCTGTCATTTTCCTATTTCTCTGACTTTCTGTCTGTTCTCTTTTTCTCTGTCTCTTTCTGTCATTACCCTATTTCTCTAACTTTCTGTCTTTTCTCTCTTTCTGGCTTTGTCTTTTCTCTCGTTCTCTGGCTTTCTGCCTTTTCTCTATTTCTCTGATTTTGTCTTTTCTCTAGTTCTCTGACGTTCTGTCTTTTCTCTATTTCTGACTTTGTGTTTTTCTCTATTTCTATGTCTCTTTCGACCTTTTCTCTATATCTCTGACTTACTGTATTTTCTCCATTTCTCTGACTTTGTCTTTTCTCAAGTTCTCTGACTTTCCGTCTGTTCCCTATTTCTGACTTTATCTTTTCTCTATTTCTCTGGCTTTCTGTCTTTTCTCTATTTCTCTGACTTTGTCTTTTCTCTATTTCTTACTTTCTGCCTTTTCTCTATTTCTGACTTCGTCTTTTCCCTATTTCTCTGTCCCTTTCTGTCTTTTCTCTATTACTCTGAACGTGTATTTTCTCTATTTCTCTGGCTTTCTGTCATTTCTCTATTTCTCTGACTTTGTCTTTTCTCTATTTCTCTCACTTTCTGTCCTTTCTCTATTTCTCTGACTTTGTCTTTTCTCTATTTCTCCGACCTGTCTTTTCTCTATTTCTCTGACTTTCTGTCCTTTCTCTATTTCTCTGACTTTCTGTCTTTTCTCTATTTCTCTGACTTTGTCTTTACTCTATTTCTTATTTTGTCTTTTCTCTACTTCTGACTTTCTGTCTTTTCTCTATTTCTCTATCTCTTTCTGTCTTTTCTCTATTTCTCTGACTTTGTCTTTTCTCTATTTCTGACTTTCTGTCTTTTCTCTATTTATCTGTCCCTTTATTTCTTTTCTCTATTTTGTAACTTTCTCTCTCTTTTCTGTATCACTGTCTCTTACTGTCTTTTATCTCTTTCTTTTTCTCTCCCTTTCTTTGTCCCTCTCTGTCTTTTCACTTTCTTTATCTCTCTTTCTGACTTTCTTTCCCTTTTTATTTTTCTAACCCTAACACCACCCCCTGCAGTTTATCTCGCCCACTATTTATATCCCCCCGCAATTTATATCACCCCCGCAATTAATTCCCCCCCCCCAGCAAATATCCCCCTCCCTCAAATTATCCCCCAACAATACTCCCTCGCAATTTTTATCCCCCAAGCAATTTTTTGCACTGCGATATCCCCCCCTCCCACCCCCCGGTGAACATACTCTCCCCATCTAAATACCCCTGGTCTACAGACCCCTATCTGATATCGCCCTGTTAACTGACCCCAATCTAAATACCCCTCCTGTAAACAGACTCCATTCTAAATACCCCTCCTGTGAACGGACTCCCATCTAAATACCCTTTCTGTGAGCAGACTCCCATCTAAATACCCCTCCTGTGAACAGACTCCCATCTAAATACCCCTCCTGTGAGCAGACTCCCAACTATATACCGCCACGGACAGACCCCCATCTAAATACCTGAGGAACAGGACTCCCCGATGTAAATACCACTCCTGTGAACGGACTCACATCTAAATAAACGCACAATCAGACCCCCATCCAATACCATTCCTGTGACCAGAGCCCCCCCTTCTGTATAGCCCCTGGATCAGACTCCCATCTATATACCCTTCCCGCAAACAGACTCACATCTAAATACCCCTGCTGTGAACAGACCCCCATCTAAATACCACTCCTGTGAACGGACTCACATCTAAATAAACCCACAATCAGACCCCCATCCAATACCATTCCTGTGACCAGAGCCCCCCTTCTATATAGCCCCTGGAACAGACTCCCATCGATATACCCTTCCCATGAACAGACTCCCATCTAAATATCACTCTTGTGAACGGACTCAAATCTAACTAACCCCACAATCAGAACCCCATCCAATACCATTCCTGAGAACAGAGCCCCCCCACTTCTATGTACCCCCTGGAATAGACGCCCATCTAAATACCTCTCCTGTGAACAGATCCCCAACTAAATACACCCGGGAACAGACCCCTATCTCAATACCCGTCTTATGTACAGAGTCCCATCTAAATATCCTACTATGAACAGACTCCCATCTAATACTGCTCCTGTGAACGGCACCCCAAGCAATTAACCTCCATCCTACCCATGAACAGTACCACATATAAACCCCTCTCATGAACAGACTGGAGAATCCGCACTGCCCCTTTCCATTTTAAACCTGGAGAATCCCCACTGCCCCCTCCCGGTTTAAACCTGGAGAATCCTCACTGCCCTCTCCCCTTTTCATCCTGGAGAATCCCCACTGCCCCACCCCTTTTAAAACTGGAGAATCCCCACTGCACCTTCCCATTTGTAACATAACTCATTCTCTCTGTGAATATTGCCCTCTAATTCTCCCCCTGCCCGCACTGTGAACACTCCCCCTTTCTAAATACACTCCCTGTCCTGGAAAAGCCTCCACTCCACTAATTCCCACCCTGTTGCATCTCCCCCGTGAACACCGCCCCCTTCTCCCGCCGTCCCCCCCGTGTAATTCCAATCTCCATCACTTTCCTGGGTGTGACTCCAACTCCCGACAATCTTTAATTCACTTTAATTCTTTGTCCATATAAGCCACTGGAATTCCATCAACTGGGTCCAAGATCCCCGGCACCTTTAACTCCTGCCCGGCGAAACACAGGGCCAGGCATAGAGCAAGGACCTCCAGAGGCAAACTGGCATTCTGAGCCTTTAACGCACAGGAAGACCCAGCCCCAGACACATCCCTCTCTGCAGAATGGTGTTTCACCTGTTCTCCCCATCGGATTCAGGAAATGAAACAGAGGGAGACACACACAAACACACACACACTAACTGACACAGTGACAGGAGGAGGTCATTCAGCACTTTGAGCCTGTCCCACCCATGTTAGATCATGACTGATCTGTCCCTTCTCCCATTGAGCCATAAGCAGATAGGCAGAGACAGTCGGGGAGCAGATATACAGAGAGGAAAAGAAACACTGAGCTGGACTTGGACTTGGTGCCGATGGTGAAAATCAGGGTGAAGGGAAGGAGGGTGGTTGTGAATCGGCTGCCCGTTCAGCATCTCTCCCCTGTTTTTACTTCAATGGGAGCAAAACTGGGAAGTGGTGAAAAGCAGGATCCCCGTTCACAATCACCCTGTACAACACCAAGGCAGCTCGTTCAAATTCACTCCCAGACAGAGGGACAGAGACACAGAAAACAGATCCCGGGATTAGGATAGAACAGAGAGAGAGAAATAAATGGAAAGGGAGATGGAGAATGACAGGAAGGGGATCACAAACCAGTGAGACAGAAACTGAGAATAGAGGGCAGAAAGACTGATAAGGGCCGGGAGAGAGAGAGAAATGGAGACATACACAGAGAGATATTGAGAAAGATCCCAGACAAAGAGAGAGATGCAGAGACAGAAATATATGGAGGGGCAGGGATACAAATTAAGATGTGTTTACAGAATAGAGAGGGTTCTCCCGGGACAGGGCGAATTGCAGAGATAATCTTGCAGGGAAGAAGGAGCAGAGATGGAAAGATTCAGGGATTTGGAAGTAAGTGAGAAAATAAATGGACTGAGAGAGACAAATAAAGATGCAGAAAGTCGCAGAAAGAGATTGAAAATGGAAACATGTGGAACTCCAGAGAGAGGCAGACATAAAACGGATGTTGAGAGATACAGAGATAGGGATTTTAAGATGTGAGAAAACAGAGCTTGGAACAAGGAGGAAGGTGCAGGGAACAAGTTGCAGCATGAGATGGAGAGAGGGAAATCTATGGGATTACATTGACTGTTCTGGAGCTTTCCAAACTATTTGCATTAGAGTACCCTCCAGCCCCCTCCCATGTTAAAAATGCATAGATCCCCGAAAACACAAAATCAATCTGAAATAAAACCCGGGCTGGAAATACTGAGCATTTCCCGTAGAAAGGATAGAGAGAAATCCACATTCTGAACCGCGAAAATCTGAATTCAAATGACCACACCCACACCCCCCCCCCCCCACCCCAACCAACCACAGGTGTTAATTCTTTCCGGGAAATTCAGGCCACAGCCTCAAACAGCAGCATTATTCGGGAATGATACCGACACAGGCTCAGGACTTTAATTCCAGGCCTTCCATACAGATTTACACACAACAAATTTACTTCCAAAATTCAGTCATTGTTACAATGCAGCGGACTCTGCGGGCAAGCTGTGTACAGCAAGATCCCAGCAATTGTGACACTTCAAAATTCAGTTTGCCAAGCTTCTGAGTGTGGATTTCTCTCTCCACAGTGTGGAAATCCACACGCATCAGTCAGCCATTTTGGGCTAGTTCTCGGTGGCAATTTTATGTTCCCACAACACTGGGACATTTATTTCAGATACTGACTCCTCACTAATGTAAGTGTGGTGGTTAAAATGTGACAGAAACACAGACATGGAGACACTGAGGCACACAGTACTCAGCCCTGATCTCATTGAATGCTGGAACAGGGTTGAGGTATTAATCTGCCTCCTCCTCTTCCTATGTCCTATGTTAAACATCCTTCTTTCACTGTCAGTCATCCTGTCTGTCTCTCGCTCTATCTATCTCTCTCTGTTTCGGACAGGGTAGAGCGAGATTCACTCTGTATCCACCACAAGATGTTCCTGCCCTGGGAGTCGTCTCTTCTTCTGCTGGGTTTCCCCGATCTCAGTTTGTGCTGCACAAGTCTATTTCTCTGTTTATTATATAAATGGTCCTGTCTTTACTCTGTATCTAACCCCATGCTGCCCCTGTCCTGGGACTGTGTGATGTGACAGTGCAGAGGGAAATTTACTCTGTGTCTAACCCCACATTGTGCTTGGCTTGGAAGTGTTTAATGGGAGAGTGTCGATGCAGTTTTACTGTGTATCCTTGGAATTTAGAAGGTTAAGGGGTGATGTGATTTGATCAAAGATTTCAGAATAATTAGGGTAACTGATCGGGAAGACAGAGAGACACAATTCACACTGGCTGCGGAGTCTAGGAATTGTGGGCATAGTCTAAAAATCTCAACATCGTCTAAAACCATCCAGGAGTGAGATGAAGAAACACTTCAACACGCCAGGTGTGGTATCAGTTTGGAACTCTCTTCCACAAACAGCAATTGATGCTGAAACACTTGTTAATTTTTAAATCTGAGATTGATAGCTTTTTGTTGTAAAAGGTAGAAGAGATATGGGGCCAAGACGGGTGCATGGAGTTAGATCACAGATCAGCCATGATCTTTTTGAATCACAGAACAGGGTTGAGGGGCTAAATGGCCTCATCCTCATCCAAAGTCCTCCGACAAACATCCTGCTATCATTCTCTGTGTCTGGGTCACCCTCTCGGTCTGTGTCTCCCTCTTTGTCTCTCTTTCCGTCTGTCTGTCTCTTTCTCCCTCCTCTCCTGAATATCTGTGGATATCCACAAACATCAGTCAACCATTGTGGGTCTGTTCACGATGGCCATTTTATGTTACCACAACACTGGGACATTTATTTCAGAGACTGACTCCTCACTAATGTACTGTTAGTGCTTTAAACGTGACAGAGACATAGAGATGGAGACACTGAGACACACAGTACCAGACATGAGTGAATCATTCCCTTGTACCCATTGTGCACTGTATGTGTACAGGCGCTGACTCTGTATTAAATTCATTCCCGGTATCTGGGCATCACTGACAAGACCAGCATTTCTTGCCTAATTTCCCTGAGAAGGTGGTGATGAGCTGCTTCCCTCATCGAGGGAAATACACAATAAATACATTCAAGCTAGTCTGACACGATCTTCACTTGCCAAATCCATGCTGACTGTGCTTGATTAATCTGCACCTTTCGAAATGACCATTACTACTGTTTATCAGAATTTATCCCAATCATTTGCCCTCCACTGAGGCGAGGCTGAGTGGCCTGTATTCATTCAGTCTATCCCTTTCTCCCTCTCTGTCTGTCTCTCCATCTCTCTCTGCCTCTCCTTCTCTCTCTCTTTTGCTCCCTCGCTGTCTCTCTCTCTCTCTCTCTCTCTCTGACTCTCTGTCTATGTCTCTCTCTCCTTCTTTTACTCTGTTTCTCCAGATCTCTTTCTCTCCCTCTGTCCATGACTCAGTTTGTCTCTCTCTAACACCATCTCTGCCTCTCTGTCTTTTCTCATTGACCGTCTCTCTCTGACTTTCTCTCTCTCTGCCTCTCTCTCTCTCTGCCTCTCTCGTTGTCTCTCTCTCCCTCTCTGTCTGTCTCTCTCCCTTTACATCACTCTCTCCCCCTCTCTCTGTCTCCCTGTGTCGCTGTCTGTCCCTATTCTACTGTCTTTGTCTCTCTGTCTCTCTCTCTCTCCCTCTGTCTCTCTCCCCTCCCCCTATCTCTCTCTCTCTTTGCAGTACCCCACTGGTCACAGCCGACCAAGCTGAAAATTGCCCATTTATTCCTACTCTCTGTTTCCTGTCCATTAACCAGTTCTCGATCCATGCCAGTACATTCCCCCCAATCCCACGTGCTCTAATTTTGTTTACTAACCTCTTGTGTGGGTCCTTAACAAAAGCTTTCTGAAAATGGTTATGTACCACATCCACCGGTTTCCCCTTATCTATTTCGCTAGCTTCATCCTCAAAAAACTCCAACAGGTTTGCTAAAGATGATTTCCCTTTCATAAATCCATGTTTACTCTGACCAATCCAGCCAATATTTTCCAAGTGTCCTGGGTGTGTTTGATATTACAGAGAAGACAGAGATTTACTAATAGCTTGGCAGCATTTGATGGGACAGTGTATACGGAGATTTACTCTGTCTCCCTGGAATTTAGAATGTTAAGGGGTGATCTGATCAAAGTTTAAAGTTTTGGATGGGGTGCCAATCAAGTAGGCTGCTTTGTCCTAGATGGTGCCGAGCATCTGGAGTGTTGTAGCTGCTGCACTCATCCAGGCAAGTGGAGAGATACCATCACACACCTGACTTATGTCTTGTAGGTGGTTGAACGGCTTTGGGGAGTCAGGGGATGAGTCGCTTGTCGCCACAGTATTGATGTGATTTCATCAGATCACCTCCTGGTGAATGTTTCCCCAGGATATTGATGCTGGGGGACTCAGCGATGGGATAATGCTTTGAATGCCAAGGGGAGGTGCTTGGATTCTCTCTTGTTGCAGATGGTCTTTGCAAGTCTGTGTGTGTTTTTCTGTGCTCTGGGACAAATTTCATCATGGGCAGGTCGTAATGCTTTGTCATAATTGACCAGTTCGCAAAATGAATGCTCATGGAATTAACGGGACAGGGACAGAGTGGATACGACATTGGCTAAGGGACAGAACACAGAGAGTATTGGTGAATGGTTGCTTCAGACTGGAGGGCGGTATCTTTGCCTGATGTAATCTTATACACTTCTATTAAATCTCCCCTCAATCTCTTTGTTCTAAGGAGACTAAACCCAGCTTTTCCAACCTAACTTTGTCACTAAAATCCCCCATCTCTGAAACCATTCTGGTAAATTTCCTCTGCACCCTCTCAAGGAACCTCACATCCTTCCGAAAGTGTGTCCAGAACTGGACACAGTTCTCCAGTTGGGGCCTAACTAGAGATTTATAAATGTTCAGCATAACCTCCCTGCTTTTGTACTCACTTTATACAGTGTACATTGTGGTACAGGGGTATTCCCCAGGGCTTTGGATGAGGACAATTGATCTTTTTGATATATATTAATGACTTGTACTTGGTTTACAGGGCATATCTTCAACATTGTGCCATCTGCAATGTAATAAACAGGGAAGGGAATAGTAGTAGACTTCAGGAGGAGCGAGGCAGTCTGGTGAAAGGGTCAGACACATGGCAGGTTAACATCAAGACTGAGAAATGTGAAATGATGCATTTTGGAAGGAAGGCTGAGGAGAAACGATATAAACGAAATGATACAATGTTGAAATGGGTGCAGGGACAGAGAGATCTGGGATTTATGTTGAGTCACATTTTATATCTGAAAGATTCAATTTGGGGCTTGCAATCTCTAAGTTGAATTTAGCTTAATCCTGAAAAGTGTTCGTAAAAGTGTTGGGAAATGTGTCAAAAGCTGTTTCCATTCAGACATTCCTGCATTGTGCAAGTGTGAGCTATCTTTGCAGAGACAGGAAATAGGTCTGTTTGAATGGACCTGCAGGTTTTGGTTGATGCAATAAGTTCAAAATTTGAATTGTGTCCCTTGCAGATACACAGATTGAAGGTATTTACAGAACACCACATGAAGTGGTTTACCAATGTTTGACAAACTTCAAAGACTTCAGACACATGGAAGAAGAGGAGAAGGGAACAATATACAAAACCTGAGACAGTCAAACAACAGCAGTAGCAAAATGAATTTCTTTTTCTGGGTTTTAATTTGAAGGCCTGAGCTAATGATTGCAAAAGCAGGAGTTCAAATCCCACACTGGTCTGTTGTGAATTTGTATTCTGTATTTTCTTCAAAAAAATCTTAAATCTGCATTTTAAAAAACCTCTCGGATGGAATGATTAACTCCTGTCTACTATTGCAAAGCCCGTGTGTGTCTCAGTTTTTCTGCATTTATTAACGTTTTAAGATGATGGGGTAGAATGCCACATACCCAAGTTTACAAATGACACACACATAGGCAGCATTGTAAGCAGTGTAGCTGGAAGCATCAAATTACAAAGAGATATTAATATATTAAATGAGTGGGCAAAACTGTGGTAGATAGATTTCAATGTCAGCAAAAAAGTCCAGAACAGAGTACTTTATAAATGGTGAAAAGATAGAAACATCGGAGGTCCAAAGAGACTTGTGGGGTCTATGTCCATTTCAGTGCAGTGTAGATTCGCCAGAATGATAACTGGGCTCCAAGGTTTAAATGACGAGGTGATATTACACAAACGAGGGATTTATTCCCTGGAATTTAGGAGGATCAAGGTGATTTGTTCAAAGATGTTGCGATATTAAGGGGAACTGATAGGGTAGTTTGGGAGAAAGATTTAAGCAGATTGGGAACATAGGAATTGGAGTCTGCCATTCAGCCCATCGAACCTGCTCCGCCATTCAATAGCATCATGGCTGATCATCCACTTCAATGCCTTTTTACCAGACTGAGGAGGGCTTCTTGAAACAGTATATAGATAGTCCAACTATGGATGGGGCCATTCTGGACCTGGTATTTGGGAATGGGCCCGGCCATTAGGTCGAAGTTTCAGTGGGGGAGCATTTCGGGAGCAGTGACCATAATTCCATCAGTTTTAAGGTACTTGTGGATAAGGATAAGAGTAGTCCTCGGAAGAAGGTGCTAAATTGGGGGAAGGCTAATTATAACAATATTAGGCAGGAACTGAAGAATTTGGATTTGGGCGGCTGTTTGAAGGTACATCAACATCTGACATGTGGGAGTCTTTCAAACGTCAGCTGATTAGAATCCAGGACCAGCATGTTCCTGTGAGGAAGAAAGACAAGTTTGGCAAGTTTTGGGAAGCTTGGATAACGCGGGATATTGTGAGCCTAGTCAAGAAGAAAAAGGAAGCATTTGTAAGGGCTGGAAGGCTAGGAAAAAATGAAGCACTTGAGGAATATAAAGACAGTAGTAAGGAACTTAAGCAAGGAGTTAGGAGGGCTAAAGGGGGTTATGAAAAGTCATTGGCAAACAGGTTTAAGGAAAATCCCAAGGCTTTTTATACGTTTATAAAGAGCAAGTGGGTAACCAGGGAAAGGGTTGACCCACTCAAGGACAGAGATGGGAATCTATGTGTGGAGCCAGAGGAAATGGGCGAGGTGCTAAATGAGTACTTTTCATCAGTATTCACCAAAGAGAAGGACTGGGTGGATGATGAGCCTTGGGAAGGGAGCGCAGATAGTCTCAGTCATCTGCTTATCAAAAAGGAGGTGGTGTTGGGAGTCTTGCAAAGCATTAAGGTAGATACGTCCCCAGGGCCTGGTGGGATCTACCCTAGAATCCTGAGGGTGGCAAGGGAGGAAATTGCTGGGGCCTTGACACAAATCTTTGCGTCCTCATTGGTTACAGGTGAGGTCCCAGAGGACTGGAGAATAACCAGTGTTGTTACTTTGTGTAAGATGGGTGGCAAGGATAATCCAGGAAATTATAGGCCGGTGAGCCTTACGTCAGAGGTCGGGAAACTATTAGAGGGGAATATTCGGCACAGCTCTACTCCCATTTGGAAAGAAACAAACTTATTAGCGAGAGACAGCATGGTTTTGTGAAGGGGAGGTCGTGTCTTACTAATTTTATTGAGCTTTTTGAGGAAGTGACGAAGATGATTGATGAAGGAAGGGCAGTGGATGTTATCTGTATGGACTTTAGTAAAGCCTTTGACAAGGTCCTGCATTGCAGACTGGTATAAAAGGTGAAGTCACACGGGATCAGAGGTGGGGTGGCAAGATGGATACAGAACTGGCTCTGTCATAGAAGACAGAGGGCATCCGTGGATGAGTGTTTTTCTGAATGGAGGGATGTGACTAGTGGTGTTCCGCAGGGATCAGTGCTGGGACCTTTGATGTTTGTATTATATATAAATGATTTGGAGGAAAATGTAGCTGGTCTGATTAGTAAGTTTGCGGATGACACAAAGGTTGGTGGAGTTGCAGATAATGGTGAGGATTGTCAGAGGATACAGCAGGATATAGATCGGTTGGAGACTTGGGTGGAGAAATGGCAGATGGAGTTTAATCCGGACAAATGTGAGGTAATGCATTTGGAAGGTCTAATGCAGGTGGGAGGTATACAGTAAATGGCAGAACACTTCGGAGTATTGACAGGCAGAGGGATCTGGACGTACAAGTCAACAGGTCACTGAAAGTGGCAACGCAGGTGGATAAGGTAGTCAAGAAGGCATACGGCTTGCTTGCTATCATCGGTCGGGGCACAGATTATAAAAATTGGCAAGTCATGTTGCAGCTGTACAGAACCTTAGTTAGGCAACACTTAGAATATTACGTGCAATTCTGGTCACCACACTACCAGAAGGACGTGGAGGCTTTGGCGAGGTTACAGAGGAGGTTTACCAGGATGCTGCCTGGTCTGGAGGGCAGTAGCTATGAGGAGAGGCTGGAAAAACTCGGATAATTTTCACTGGAACGACGGTGGTGGAGGGGCGACATGATATAGGTTTACAAAGTTATGAGTGGCATGGACAGAGTGGATAGTCAGAAGCTTTTTCTCAGGGTGGAAAAGTCAGTTACTAGGGAGCATAGGTTTAAGGTGCGAGGGGCAAAGTTTAGAGGGGATGTGCGAGGCAAGTTTTTTACACAGAGGGCGTTGAGTGCCTGGAACGTGCTGCCAGGGGAGGTGGTGGAAGCATATGCGATACCGATGTTTAAGAGACATCTTAACAAATGCATGAATAGGAAGGGAATAGAGGGTTATGGGCCCCGGGAGTGCAGAAAGTATTAATTTAGGCAGGCATCAAGAGCGGCACAGCTTTGGAGGGCCGAATGGCCTGTTCCTGTGCTGTACTGTTCTTTGTTCTTTGAGCTTCCACAGCCCACTGCGGGAAAGAATTCCGAAGATTCATAACCCTCTGAGCAAAGAAATTCTCCTCATCATTGTCCTAAGTGGCTTCCCCCTTATTTTGAAATTATGTCCCCTGGTTCTAGACTCCCGAACCAAAGGAGAAATCTTACCTGCATCTAACCTGTCTATCCCTTTAAGTATTTTGTATGTTTCAATAAGATCACCTCTCATTCATCCACATTCCAATGTGTATCGACCCAACCTGTTCAACCATTCCTCATAACACAACCTCTTCATCCCAGGAATCAGCCCAGTGAACCTTCTGTGAACTGGTTCCAATGTATCCTGGCTTGACCTTTTATCCACTTTCAAAACTGCTAAACACCTTCATATTTCCCTCTGACTCAGTTTATCCCATTCAATATTTCTCACCCTCCTCTTTAACTACAATGTCTGCATCATTCCCCTCTTTTATGACGACAAGCGCAAGTATTCATTAAGAAACATGCCCACATCATCCAACTCCACAGGTAGGAAGAAGGAGGAGAGGCAGTCTGAACAAAAGGATACAGTTAATAAGGGGCTAACATTATATGCCTCTTCCTTTGCTCTAATATAATCCTTGATTTCTACCATAAGCAACGGTTGGAACAATTTACTGAGGTTCTGTCAAGGTCCCCTCACATTCTTTATCTGTGTCTCTGTCTCAGACAGATGGTGAAAAAACTATTGATGTGTTTCGTTTAGTTAAGTTTGATGTCAATGTTTCCCCAGGATGTTGTTACTGGGAGATTCAGCGATGGGATAATGCTTTAAATGCCAAAGGGAGGTGGTTGGATTCTCTCTCGTTGCAGATGGTCATTGCCTGGCACTTGTGTGAGGTGATTATTACTTGCCACTGGTCGGCCCAAGCCTGAATGTTTTCCGGGTCTTGGTGCATGCGGCTCTGGATTGCTTCATTATCTGAGACAAAATACTGTGGATGCTGGAAATCGTGAATCCATCGTGCTGAATCACAAACTCTGTTTCTCTCTCCACAGATGCTGTCTGACCTGATCAGTAAATCCAGCATTTTCTGCTGAGATCTCAGCTGAAGATTGTTGGGCTGAGGATACTAGCCTGATAAACTCCTGCAGTGAAGGCCAGGGACTTATATGATTGACTTCCAACAACCTCAGACATCTTCCTTTGTGCTCGGTATGATTCCAACCAGTGGAGAGCTTTTCCCCTGATTCCCACCGACTTCAATTTTATTCGGGCTCCTCGATACCACACTCAGTCAAACGCTGCCTTGATGTTAAGGTCAGTCTCTCTTCAAAGTAGCAAACAGGAGTGAATCATTCCCTTTGACCTGTTGTGTACGGAACATGCTCTGCTTCTTCACAGCCTGATACAGGACTGTACATGGCCGATTAATGTAGCCCATCAAACACTCCGAGAGCGGGTTCAGCACAGCTTAGGAACAGAGCACAGTTCCTTTAACATTCTCTCGCTGTCTTTCCCTCCTGCTATCTCTGACACTAGGAGAGAGACAGAGGGAGCGAGGATTAGATATGCAAACAGAGAGAGGGCTGTAGATCGGGACAAGGTTGGAGACAGAGAGATTGTTGGAGTGCATTGAAAAGGATAATGTAAGATACATTTATTTGATGTAATCCTGCATTGCTGCGTACACAAACGTTTAAGAGATAGGTTTGGAGAGAAAAAACATAGGGACAGGGAGAAATGTAGATGAAGTTGGGGCCCAGGTGGACACTTTTGATGATCCAGAAGACATTTTAAACATCCAACACGCTATTCCAGTGTGGGAGCCATCACACCCTCATGATATTGGTTGTTTAAATTTCATGCTGGCTTATTGGTTAATTTTTAAACCTGTGATTGATAGATTCTTGTTAACCAAAGGTATTAACAGATAAGGGGCAAAGGCAGGATATATAGTGCAAGTTAGATCACAGATCAGCCCTGATCTCATTGAATGCCGGATCAATATCCCCTGTTAAATATCCTTCTTTCTCTGTCAGTCACCCTGTCAGTCTGTGTCTCTCTGTTTCTCTCTTTCTGTCTCTCTCTCTCTGTCTGTTTCGGACAGTGTGGAGTGAGATTCACTCTGTATCTACCCCATGATGTTCCTGCTCTCGGAGTGTGTGATGGGACAAGGCAGAGGGAAATTTGCTCTGTATCAAACCCAACATTGTGCTTGGCTTGGGAATGTTGAATGGGACAGTGTAGCAGGAACTTTACTGTGTACCCCTGGAAGTTTGAAGGTTGTGGAGTGATTTGATGAACGTTTTCCAAATAATAAGGGAAATTGGCAGGGTGGACAGACAGTAACTTTTCCCACTGGCTGCGGAGTCTGGAACTTGGGGGCATAGTCTAAAAATCTAAACATAGTCTAAAAACGTTTCAGGAGTGAAATGAAGAAATACTTCAACACACCAGGTGTGGTATCAATTTGGAACTCTCTTCCACAAACGGCAATTGATGCTTCGACACTTGTTAATTTTTAAATCTGAGTTTGATAGATTTTTGTGAACCAAAGATATTAAGGGGCAAAGATAGGTAAATGGAGTTAGATCATGCATCAGCCATGAGCACATTGAATGACAGAGGAGGGGCGAGGGGCCAAATGGCCTCCTCCTCTTCCTCTGTCCAACGACCAATATCCTGCTATCACTCTCTGTGTCTCGGCCTGTGTCTCCCTATTTGTCTCTCTTTCAGTCTCTTTCTCTCTTTCTCTCCTCACTCAAACATCTGTGGAAATCCACACACATCAGTCAGCCATTTTATGCTGGTTCTCAGTGGCCATTTTATGTTACCACAACACTGGGCATTGATTTCAGAGACTGACGCCTGACTAATGTAAGGTCAGTGCTTAAAATATGACAGATACACAGACAGGGAGACACTGAGACACACCGTACTAGAAAGGAGTGAATCATTCCCTTATACCCAATAATTTTCCCTCCACTGTGATTAGGCTGGGTGGCCTGTAATTACTCAGTCTATTACTTTCTCCCTTGTAAATCAACAGTACAACATGCGCAGTCCTCCAGTCCTCTGGCAGCACGACTGCAACCAGAGAGGTTTGGAAAATGATGGTCAGAGCCGCCACTATTTCCTCCCTTGCACCACTTGACACATCTGCATTATCATCTGTCAAAGATGCTAAACCCCTGAATATTTCCACTCTCACTGTTTATCTCATTCAATATTTCAAACCCCTCCTCATTGACAACAATGTCTGCGTCGACCCTCTTTTGTGAAGACATTCTCTCAATGTGTTCATTAAGAACCATGCCGGCATCACCCGCCTTCACGGGTCGGAAAAAGGAGGAGAGACGACATAAAATAAAGGAGGTGCAGGAACAGACAGATCTGAGGGGCATTTGGCCACACATCACTGAAAACGGCAGGGCAGGTTGAGAAAGTGGTTAAAAGGCATAAGGAGTCCCGGGCTTTATAAATAGAGACACAGAGTACAAAAGAATGGACGTTCTGACAGACCTGTTCAAAACACTGATTTGGAATCAACTGGAGTATTGTATCCGATTCTGCACAACGCACTTGAGTAAGGATTTGGAGGCATGATAGAGGGTGCAGAAAAGATTCACAAGCCTGGTTCCAGGGATGAGGGTCTTCAGTTACAACGATAGATTGGAGAAGCTGAGGTTGTTCGTTGTGTCTCTCTCTCGATCTCTCCCTCCTGCAACTCTGACACTAAGAGGGAGACAGAGGGAGAAGGGTTAGATATGCAGGCAGAGAGAGGGCTGTAGAGAGGGACAAGGTTGGAGAGAGAGAGATTGTTGGGGTGGACTGAAAGGGAGAATGTAAGATATATTAATTTGATTTAATCCTTTACTGGTGTGTGCACAAACACATTAGAGATATGTATGGAGAGAGAAACATCAGGAGAGAGGGATAAATGGAGTTGAATTTGGGGCCCAGGTGGCCCCTCTCCCTCTCTCTCTCCCCGTTTCTTTGCCACTCTCTCTCTCCCCCACTAACCCTCTCTCCCTCGCACCCTCTCTTTAATTCTCTCTCTCCTTCTCTCTCTCTCCCACACCCCCACTCTCTCCCACCCCCTCCTTCCCACTCTCTCTTCCTGTCTCTCCCACCCTACCCCCTCACTTGGCTCCCTCCCTCCCTCCCACTCTCTCTCTCCCCCTCCCTCTCTCTAACTCTCTCTCGCCCTATCTCTCTGTCGTTCAGTCTCTCCCCCACCCCCTCTCTATATCGCTCTGTCTCTCTCTCTCTGTCCCTCTCTCTCTCTGTGTCTTTATTTCAGTTCTTTCAGATATATACAGCGGCTATGGTGGGATTTAAACCCCTGTCCTCTGGCTATCAGGTTGGGCCGCTGAATTACTTGCCCAGTGATGTTATCACTATGCGACTGCCTCCCAAATGGATGTGTACAGTGTCTGTCCCTTAATATCACTCTCAGTAGTTTTTTCACTGTAACCCTCATCATGGTCCCGATTCAGAGACCCAAAGTTCACATTTTAACTGGGAGAAGGCAGGAAAAGAGTGAAATGTGATTGTTTTTGACCCCAGATTCACCGTCCACTGCATACAGATCAGTTACATTTATAATAGAAATGCCAGGAATGAACAAGGTCAATACAATAATATGGAAAATGTAAATGACGCCACTCATAATTGCAAAATCCGTCCAGTATGAGTACAGATTTCAGGTTGATTTCCGAGAGAGGTCTTACGAAGAAAATGTCATTGACATTGAAATGATGGTGTTTTATCCACCACATTATTTACATAAGAGTCAAAGCTGCTGATGTAATGCGTTTGTTCAGGTGAGTGTAACTAATAGCAATGATCATGGGTATAAGAGTGTCATTGGAGACTTATCCCCTGTATAAATCAGGATCCATTGGAATGGATCAGCTCAGAGTGCATGGTGGAGATGTGGAATCCAGGTTAACAGAATTCTCTTCTTCTCACAGAAATGGGATATCCACTGATTTATCATATAGAACGCAGTTATTATCCCGTACTTGCAGCAATTGGAGTTCCTGGTAAGCCAGTATCTCAGCTGTTAATGGTGTAAATCGATATTAACTGTGCTACTGTACTCGGTATTATTTATCACTGTGTGTATTACCTGTTCTTCCCAGAAATTTACTGATGGAATCTCGTCATTGTGTACTCTTTCAGTCATGCAGGAGTTGTATTATTTCTTTAATGGTATTGTTTAAAGTAACCGTGACATTGCTACTGGATTATTCTGTGTTTTGAATGTATTTGAATGAGATGTCTCGATTGGGATCAAGAATCAGACCAAAAGGAGCTTTTAACAGTTTCATGATGTGGATCTAACCGGTCCTGTAATATATTTATGACCTTTTTTCAGTGATTTATGATGAGACATCTCACGGTCTCAGTGTTACAAGGGGACAGCACAATGTCCTCCCTCCCCAATAACATGGCTCAGTTTAACTGGGATTTCAATGTACTTATTGGTTATCACTGTTATCAAATATTATTTCACTCTGTGAGTGTCTGACACTGCTTCAGAGGTCAGCTAATGAACTGAGTTTGTTGCTGATACTTTCACATCTCCTTCTCAGCTTCACTATGGACCCTTCACTCTGACTGGACTACATTCTAAAATGGAAAGTATTGATGTGATGTTTCATTGGTTTGAACTCTATCAGTTGGAATCAAAAGTCTTTCCATTTATCAGCTGCAGCGCTGATGTTGGTGTTTTATTAATTAAACAATCCCACATTCTAACGGATTACTTTATCATTCCAGAAGAAGCAATTTCAATGATTGTGAGGTTTGTCTTGAAGAAGCTTTCGATCCTGTTTATTCCACGTATCGTAGATGAAGTGAAGAGTGCACGTGAACAGGTGGAGAATTGGATGTTCTGTAGACACATTAAATTATTCACAGAAGTTTCACCACTGAATAAACTGACTCTGAGAATAGAATCACTGAACCTGGGACAGGTGATCAGAACACAGCCGCAGAATGTTAGGAATGAATCATGTGTGAAAAGTAGCATTAAGTAACAGTTTGCAGGGTGTGAGTACTCCAGAGAGATAGGGAAGGAGAAAAGAAGCAGCGATTATGAAACCGAGGGAAAGAGATAAGCAGAAGTAAAGAGAAATAGAAAGAAGCAGCAGTGTGAATAATTCACTGTCATAAAGCGCTGGAATGTCCAGAACAATTAAAGAGAGAAACTGGGTGCTGAAGTTGTCTGTTGCCAGATTGTGTTCATTTTCCTGTTGGACTTGATCCTCTGTGTTGATTTCTGTCAGGTCCTCATTTTGTTTTTTAGAAATTCCCTATTCCTTACTTAGTCATTGAATAAACAGATTAGTATCAGTTCTTCACTGATGGTAATTCATTATTTAAATACTGCACTTTAAAATCTCTGTGACTGCTAAATTCAATAAAGAGCGCGGCTACTGTCAGAAATATATTTAAATTTATATTTAATAGCCTGTACAAACTAAATATATTGACGATATTCTATAAACAATGAACTGTTCTCCAACACCAATAACCACAGGGATTATTGTTTGAATGCATGAATTGAGTTGTATTACTGGGATCTATAGATTAGATTTCCTCTAACACTCTGCTGCAGTCTCTCTCTGTGAATCTCAGCCTCTCCTCTCACAGTATTGAATCCTCAGTCTCCTCATCCATTGCTTCAGTTTATCCACTTTTCCAAACCATCTCCTCCAGTTTCCCCTCCTTTTCCTTTTCCTTCTCTCCCTCCCAATCTGACTCACTGTCTAAACCTCCAGCTTCCTCGTCCAACCTGATAGGAATACAGGAACTTAGGAGCAGGAGGAGGCCATTCAACCGACGAGCCTGCTCCGCCATTCTAGATCATGGCTGATACTCAAACTCAGCTCTGCATTTTTCAGTCTTTTCCCATTAGGTAACAGTCTCTGTCGGATCTCCGAACCCTGAGCAAAAAACCAGCTACACATCCCGCTCTCCCCAAACCTTCCCAAACAACAGTCTGGAGACAAATTCTCAATTAATCCATTGGATGCCATCTCTGTAAAACTCCTTCTCATTTCCCCACAGGCACTGCAGTATTTCCAGTAGATCCCGTGCTGACGTTATTCACTTTCTGTATCAATTTCCCAATTCATTATTAATAACATTTCTCTTGACAAAGCACTGCCCAGGTCAATGAATCAGTTTTCACTGCTCGATGCAGCAACAAAGCTGGAAATTTCAGCCCAGATCCTGTCAAACTGCTGCTTTTTCTCCAGGTCTGATCAGTAATTTCCCTGCTTCCTTTTCTCTCTCTTCCAGTTAACTTGGTGGCGATTGTGATCCTGTATCGAGGAAAGTGCGGTCTCTCCAAATGTATCACTGTCTACCTGGTGGGAATGGCAGTGTCTGATCTCCTGGTCGTTATCACTGATCCAATATTGAGATGGATTGCTTTACTTTATTTCCCATATTCATTCCTGAGAATTACTCCTGTGTGTTCTCTCATTATCGTTCTGCTTTCTGCATCCACAGATGTTTCTGTCTGGCTCACAGTCACTTTCACCTTTGATCGATTTGTGGCCATTTGTTGTGGGAAGCTGAAAACAAAATATTGCAGCGAGAAAACGGCGGCTGTGGTTGCAGGAACAGTGAGTGTGCTGGGCCTTTTAGAGTCTGTCCCCTGGTACTTTGCACTGGAGCAATATTACATTATTGATAATGTTCACATGGGTTGTGTTTATAAACTGAGCTTCCTTACTTCCCCCATATGGGAGGCATTTCAATTGTTTGACCGCATTTTAACCCCTTGTGTCCCGGTTTTTCTGATGTTGCTGCTTAATGTTCTGACTGTCAGACGGATTTTATTCTCTAGTAAAGTCCGCAGGGGACTCCGGCGCCACAGCAATGGAGAGAATCACAGGGACATAGAGATGGAGAATCGCAGGAAATCAATTATTTTACTCTTCAGTATATCCGGCAGTTTTATACTGTTATGGATGACCTGGGTTGTGTTTAACATTTATAGGCGATTTACAGATATTCAGTATTATTCCTCCGGCACTGACCCTCTTTTTATCACAGATCACACATCAAAGATGCTGCAGCTTCTCAGTTCCTGCACCAACACATGTATTTACACTGTGACCCAGAGTAAATTCAGACAGGAGCTGAAGAAGGCGGTGAAATACCCTCTCAATCTCATTGTTAAATTAGTGAAATCATAGAAAGAGCTGAAGGGTTTCACCACTGGAACGAAATCCCATTCTGCGCCCCCACGTCCTGCTCCACCACCCTCCCCCCGCCCGCCTTTGTGATTATTTGAGCAGCGCCATCTTTAGTCCTGGCAGCTGCCTGAACGTGACAGACCATGACGTTTAAGCGGAACAGACTGCATTTGCGCATGTGCCAGTGCACACTGGTTGCGTTGTCAACAAAGGCAGCTGGCGGACAAAGCTGCAAATCACAGCGATTGAGACGTGTTGAGAGGGAGATAGTAACTGCAGTGTGTCAGGGACACCAGAAGATGGAGATGGTGAGAGGGGGGTCAGTAACTGCAGTGAGACAGTGATACCAGTAGATGGAGATGGTGAAGGGGGTCAGTAACTGCAGTGACACAGGGATACCAGCAGATGGAGATGGTGAGTGGGGGCAGTAGCTGCAGTGAGACAGGGACACCAGCAGATGGAGCTGGTGAGAGGGGGCAGCAACTGTCGTGAGACAGGTAGACCATTAAATGGCGATGATGAGGGTGGGGTCAGTAACTGCAGTGGACAGGGAGAACAGCCGATGGAGTTTAGTTTAGAGATACAGTACTGAAACAGGCCCTTCGGCCCACCGAGTCTGTGCCGACCATCAACCACCCATTTTTACTAATCCTACACTAATTCCATATTCCTACCAAATCCCCACATGTCCCTATATTTCCCTACCATCTACCTATACTAAGGGCAATTGCTAATGGCCAATTAACCTATCAATCTGCAAGTCTTTGGCATGTGGGAGGAAACCGGAGCACCCGGAGGAAACCCACGCAGACACAGAGAGAACTTGTAAACTCCACACAGGCAGTACCCAGAATTGAACCCGGGTCGCTGGAGCTGTGAGGCTGCGGTGCTAACCACTGCGCCACAGTGCCGCCCCAATGGAGATGGTGAGGGGGTCAGTAACTGCAGTAAGACAGGGACACCAGCATTTTTTTTTCGAGATACAGCACTGAAACAGGCCCTTCGGCCCACCGAGTCTGTGCCGACCATCGACCACCCATTTATACTAATCCTATATTCCTACCACATCCCCACCAGTCCCTATATTTCCCTACCACCTACCTATCCTAGGGGTAATTTATCATGGCCAATTTACCGATCAACCTGCAAGTCTTTTGGCATGTGGGAGGAAACCGGAGCACCCGGAGAAAACCCGCGCAGACACAGGGAGAACTTGCAAACTCCACACAGGCAGTACCCGGAATCGAACCCGGGTCCCTGGAGCTGTGAGGCTGCGGTGCTAACCACTGCGCCACTGTGCGATGGTGAGGAGGGTGGGGTGGTCAGTAGCTGCAGCGAGACAGAGACATATAATTAACTGTAGATTTATCGCCCTGTGTATTAGTTGTGGACCTCTATTTAACAATTAAATGTAGATTTGTCTGCATGCATATTGGTTCTGGACGTCAATTCGAAAATTGAATATAGATTTATCCCCTGTTTCTTGGTTGTAGACCTCTATTTAACATAAAATGTAAATTTATCCCCTATTGGTTGTGGGCCTTTATTGAAGAAAGAAACAACAGTCGAATTTTACTCGGTGTATTGGTTGTGGACCTCTATTTAACAATTAACTGTAGCTTTACATAATATAAGCAAAGTGCTGGGGATGCTGGAAATCTGATACAAAGAAAAGAATCGCGGGAAATAGCAGGTCTTGCAGCACCTGTGGGGAGAGAAGCGGAGTTAACGTTTCAGTTAGTGACCCTTCTTCAGAACTGGCAGATATAAGAAATGTGAAAAATTTTAAGCAAGTGAAGCGTTGGCGGGCAAGAGATAACAAAAGAGAAAGTGTTGATAGGACAAGCTCACAGAATAGCTGACCAGAAGGTGATGGAGCAAAGGGTAGTGTCCGAGGCTCAAACATCTTCAGCTCCTTCATCAATGACCTTCCTTCAGTCATCAGGTTGCAGCATGTTCAGCACCATTCGTGACTCCTCAAATACTGAAGAAGTCCGTGTAGAAATGCAAAAAGACCTGGACAATATCCAGGCTTGGGCTGATAAGTGGCAAGTAAAATTTTGGCCATACAGCTGTCAGGCAATGACCATCTCCAACAAGAGAGAATCTAACCATCTCCCATTGACTTTCAATGGCATTACCATCGCTGAATCATCCACCATCAACATCCTAGGGGCTACCATGAACCGGAAACTGAACTGGAGTAGCCATATAAATACCGTGGCTGCAAGAGTAGGTCAGAGGCTTGGAATTCTGAGGCAAGTAACTCACCTCCTGGACAAAGCAGCCCGCTTGATTGGCACACCATCTACAAACATTCACTCCCTCCACCACCGACACACAGTGGCAGCAGTGTGTACCATCTGCATGATGCACCGCAGCAATGCGCCAAGGCTCCTTAAACAGCACCTTCCAAACCGGTGACCTCTACCAACTGGAAGGACAAGGGCAGCAAATACATGGGAACACCACCACCTGCAATATCCCTGTCTAGTCACGCAGTGGTTAGCACCGCAGCCTCACAGCTCCAGGGACCCGGGTTCGATTCCGGGTACTGCCTGTGTGGAGCTTGCAAGTTCTCCCTGTGTCTGCGCGGGTTTTCTCCGGGTGCTCCGGTTTCCTCCCACATGCCAAAAGACTTGCAGGTTGATAGGTAAATTGGCCATTATAAATTGTCACTAGTATAGGTAGGTGGCAGGGAAATATAGGGACATGTGGGGATTTGGTAGGAATATGGAATTAGTGTAGGATTAGTAAAAATGGGTGGTTGATGGTCGGTACAGACTCGGTGGGCCGAAGGGCCTGTTTCAGTGCTGTATCTCTAATCTAAACCATCCTGACTTGGAACTGTATCGCCGTCCTTCATGTCGCTGGGTCAAATTCCTGGACTCCCTCGTTACGGAGATATCTCCCGCGGTCACTCTGATAAGTGTACCCGTAGATGACTCCAAGAGAAAGTCCTGTTACTGCACCATTCTGTACCCCACCGTGCAACAGGGACATGAGAGCTTGTAGCTGAATTTAATCTTTCGCAGATAAACAGGTTGGAAAGATTTTGCAATCACATCTAGGTGTAGATGAATTATCGAACAAAGCCAAGTTGTCAGAAACTTGGCCCTTGCAGGATTAAGTTACAGGAGTAGATTTAGTCTGACCCCCTCATTGTATTCAAGCAACATATCTGGACTGTTCTCTCTGATAAGATGGAAGTTCACTCATACCTGATAGTCTGTGTCATGTGTCTATCTGAGTGTACCAATAGTGTTATAATGTTGCTGAACTGTTAATTTATATTGTAGGTCATTGTCGACTTTGCTTTCACTTAGCTGCCAACCTCCCTAAACCCACCACCTCTCTACCCACCTATATAAATACTCTTGTTAAAAAACACCACAATTGCAAACTTTCCTGACCCCATCTACGATTTCCTTTGATTAGACAGCCATTTTATTCCACCTCAGTGAAACATGTTGATGCATTTTTTCGATATAAAAGCGTTAAATAAATACAAGTAGTTGACAACAGACATTTGGAGATGGTTAATCTGATTCATTGTTCACAGCAACCTACACCAGGTACTGGGTTATCGGGTCTACCTACTCTGTCAGTCTCCAGCAAGAGAAAGTGCTAATTACGAACTTCAATTTGAGGATTAAGGAGTTCAAGTTCATACAGTTTGTGCATATTGGAAGACTGAGACTGCTTGTGATGGTCTTACCTCGCGTTTCAGATCCCCTAACCTTACATCCCCCTCATCTCACATCCACCTTATTATAAATTCCCTGATCTCACATCCCCCTTTGCACACAACCCCCTTATCACACATCCCCCTTATCTCGCATGCCCCTTATCACACATCCCCCTTATCCCAAATTCCCCTTATCTCACATACCCCTTATCACACATCCCGCTTCCCACACATACCCCTTATCTCACATAGGCCTTATCACACAACCCCTTTGTCACACATTCCTCTTATCTCACATCCCCCTTATCACACAACCCGCTTATCATACATCCCCCTTATCTCACTTCCACCTTATCACACTTCTCCCGATCAGACACCCCCACTATCTCACATCCCCCTGATCACACAACCCCCGGATCACACATCCCCATTATCTCACTTCCCCCTTATTACACCCCCCCATCTCACATCTCCCTTATCACACAACCCCCTTATCACACATCCCCCTTATCACACATCCCCCTTATCCCACACATCCCCCTTACACACATCCCCCTTACACACATCCCCTTATCTCCCATCCCCTTAACACGCAACCCCTTTGTCACACATTCCCCTTATCTCACATCGCCCTTATCACACAACCCGCTTTCCACACATCCCCCTTATCTCACTTCCACCTTATCACACTTCCCCCGATCAGACATCCCCCTTATCGCACAACCCCCTGAACACACAACCCCCGAATCACACATCCCCATTATCTCACATCTCCCTTATCACACAGCCCCCTTATCACACATCCCCAATATCTCACTTCCCCTTATGACACATCCCCCTTATCACACATCCCCCTTATCTCACATCCCCTTATCACACAGCCCCCTTATCACACATCCCCCTTATCTCACTTCCCCCTGATCACACATCCCCCTTATCTCACATCCCCCTTATCACACATCCCCCATATCTCACAACCCCTGAACTCACTTCCTTCTTATCGCACATCCCCCTTATTTCACACCTCACATGTCTTACGTTTCTTGATGTCACATATTCCCCATATCTCACATCCCCTATGCCTTACTGGAGGATTCAGGCCCAGTTTTTGAGATAGAACGCAGAACATAGAACATTACAGCGCAGTACAGGCCCTTCGGCCCTCGATGTTGCGCCGACCTGTGAAACCATCTGACTTAAACTATTCCATTTTCATCCATATGTCTATCCAATGACCAGTTAAATTCCCTTAAAGTTGGCGAGTCTACTACTGTTGCAGGCAGGGCGTTCCATGCCCCTACTACTCTCTGAGTAAAGAAACTACCTCTGACATCTGTCCTATATCTATCACCCTCAACTTAAAGCTATGTCCCCTCGTGTTTGCCATCACCATCCGTGGAAAAAGACTCTCACTATCCACCCTATCTAACCCTCTGATTATCTTATATGTCTCTATTAAGTCACCTCTCCTCCTCCTTCTCTCTAACGATAACAACCTCAGTCCCTCAGCCTTTCCTCGTCAGGCCTTCCCTCCATACCAGGCAACATCCGAGTAAATCTCCACTGCACGCTTTCCAAAGCTTCCACATCCTTCCTATAATGCGGTGACCAGAACTGCACGCAATACTCCAGGTGCGGTCTCACCAGAGTTTTGTACAGCTGCAGCATGACCTCGTGGCTCCGAAACTCGATCCCCCTACTAATGAAAGCTAACACACCATATGCCTTCTTAACAGCCCTATTAACCTGGGTGGCAACTTTCAGGGATTTATGTACCTGGACACCAAGATCTCTCTGCACATCTACACTACCAATAATCTTCACATTAGCCCAGTACTCTGCATTCCTGTTACTCCTTCCAAAGTGAATCACCTCACCCTTTTCCGCATTAAACTCCATTTGCCATCCTATTGGAGGTCAGGTCCAGCGCCAAATATGCTTCCTTATCGGTCACATTGGCCTGGTCGTCATTGAATGCACATACGGTGGTCTCCATATGGTTGACCTTGGATATGCTGCTTTGGGTTTGAAAATACTTGGTCGATTTAATCCCCAATCCCTCATAATAGTTTGTTTTTCTAAATGGGCACCAGTGGAAAACATGGCAGAATGCAGTCCGGATTCTGGAACAGAAACCAGCTGCAGCATACGACCATTGTCTCTCTAGCAAATATGATGGCCAAGAGTTGGGCTCTAATTCTGATAGGAGCTACTGGATTGGTTCAGTTACACCAACTCTGGAGGTGAACAGTTTGCTCACACAGTGGAGTTGAACCACGTTCTATACTTTTCAAAGCAAATGATGCCAAGAGGGTCAGAGTTTGGCCTCCCTGCGATGCTGCCCAAGCTCAGCAGGCTAGAACAGAAGGCCACTGCACTGAGAGATATAAGCTGTCCAGGCCTCCGGTTGTGAGCCAATTGACTCACAAAGAAGCAGGCTCCTGGCTTTTAAAAGCAAAGTAAGTTGCATCAGCAGCCACCACCCAACCATCGCTCCGAACCCACCCCAACGTCTCTCTACCCTCAGCACATGTACAGTACTCTAAGTGGAGAAGTGGATGCCCGACGTGGGGTCGCTGGGTACTGGTGATATGCCTGTCACGGTGTAGACACCAACCCAAATGCGATACCCTCATATTGATCCCACAACCAACAGCTTGCAGTTTACACATCTTCGACACTGGCGAAACAGATCATGTGATACAAGCCTTGCAGCACAGTAGGTGGTCATGTGTGGGTTTCAGATGCAAAATGAGCAGTAAATCCATACGTAGTTGAACAGCCTGCAACCACGCATTTCTAAGGATCCCATATGAAGAACATTTACTTGGGCAAGGCAGTGGGGAAAAACTAACACATGTCAAATTGGAATTCAGTGGAATTACAGGCGTCATCAGAAGACAAGTCCGGAGCAGCCATTGCACAGTACACTGGCTTTTATTTATACAGTAGTTTTAAGGTAGTAAAATGTCCCCAGGCACTTCACAGGAGCATTTTTATTTTTATTTTATTTATTTAGAGGTACAGCACTGAAACAGGTCCCTCAGCCCACCGAGTCTGTGCCGAACATCGACCACCCTTTTATGGTAATCCTACATTAATCCCATATTCCCACCACATCCCCACCTTCCCTCAATTACCCTACCACCTACCTTTACTAGGAGCAATTTATAATGGCTAATTTAACTATCAGCCTGCAAGTCTTTGGCTGTGGGAGGAAACCGGAGCACCCTGCGAAATCCACGCAGTCACAGGGAGAACGTGCAAACTCCGCACAGGCAGTACCCAGAATTGAACCCTGGTCGCTGGAGCTGTGAGGCTGCGGTGCTAACCACTGCGCCACGGCACCAACGAAAATGTGGCATTAAGAAGGGGGATATTTAGATCAAATGACCAAAGGAGATATTAGAGCGAATGACCAAAAGCATGATGAAAGAGGGAGGTTTTAAGGAGTGTATTAAACGTAGCACAGAGAGTGAAGCAGTTTAAAGATGGTCTATCGGCTCATCGCATCCATGTTGCTTCTGCAGGAGCTATCCAGTCATTCCCACTCCTCGCACTCAATCCCCATAGCCTTGCAAGTTTATTTCCTGTACGTTGCTGCACAATTTCAATTTAAAGTCATTGATTTCCTTTGCTTCCACCACCCTTGTGGGAAGCAGGATTAGAACATTAGAACATTACAGCGCAGTGCAGGCCCTTTGGCCCTCGATGTTGCGCCGACCATCTGACCTACACTATTCCATTTTCATCCATATGTCTATCCAATGACCACTTAAATGCCCTTAAAATTGGCGAGTCTACTACTGTTGCAAGCAGGGCGTTCCACGCCCCTACTACTCTCTGCGTAAAGAAACTACCTCTGACATCTGTCCTATATCTTTCACCCCTCAACTTAAAGCTATATCCCCTCGTGTTTGCCATCATCATCCGAGGAAAAAGGCTCTCACTATCCATCCTATCTAACCCTCTGATTATATTGTATGTCTCTATTAAGTCACCTCTCCTCCTCCTTCTCTCTAAAGAAAACAACCCCAAGTCCCTCAGCCTTTCCTCGTAAGACCTTCCGTCCATACCAGGCAACATCCTAGTAAATCTCCACTGCACCCTTTCCAAAGCTTCCACATCCTTCCTATAATGCGGTGACCAGAACTGCACGCAATACTCAAGGTGCGGCCTCACCAGAGTTTTGTACAGCTGCATCATGACCTCGTGGCTCCGAAACTCGATCCCCCTACTAATAAAAGCTAACACACCATATGCCTTCTTAACAGCCCTATTAACCTGGGTAGCAACTTTCAGGGATTTATGTACCTGGACACCAAGATCTCTCTGCTCATCTACACTACCAAGAATCTTCCCAGTACTCTGCATTGCTGTTACTCCTTCCAAAGTGAATCACCTCACACGTCTCCGCATTAAACTCCATTTGCCATCTCTCAACCCAGCTCTGCAGCCTGTCTATGTCCCTCTGTACCCTACAACACCCTTCGACTCTATCCACCACTCCACCGACCTTCGTGTCATCCGCAAATTTACTAACCCACCCTTCTACACCCTCATCCAGGTCATTTATAAAAATGACAAACAGCAGTGGCCCCAGCAGGATCCAGATCATTACCACCCACTGCGTAAAAAAAAGTCCTATTCATATTTGGCCTGTATCTCTTGCCCAAAACCTTCGATCTGTGTCCCCTCGTCCTTGTACCATTAGTTGTTGGGGACAGTTTTTCCTTGTTTAACTTATCTAAGCCTGTCATAACCTTATACATTTCGAATAGTCTCCCCTCAATTTCGTTTTTCGAAGGAGAACAGCCCACCTTTTCCAACCTGACCTTATAACTAACATCCTCCATCCCTGCAACCAAAATGGTCAATCTCCTCTGCATCCTCTCAAAAACTGTCACATCCTTCCTGAGGTGTACTGACCAGAATTGGACACAATGTTCCAGTTGGAGCCTAAAAAGAGCTTTCTAAAGGTTCAGCATAACATCCCTGCTTTTTTACTCAATGCCTCTGTTCAGGAAGCCTGACATCCCATCTGCTTAACTGACAACTCTCTCAATATGTTCTGCTACTTTCAAAGATCGATGCACATGAACCCACAGGTTACTCTTTAGAACTGTGTCATTAAGTATATATTGACTCTCCCTATTCCTTCTGCCAAAATGCATCAACTAACACTTGTCAGTCTTGAATTCCATCTGTCACCTGTCTGCCCATTCTGCTAGCCTATCTATGTCCTGCTGCATGCGGTTCATATCATCCTCACGATTTACCATCTCTTCAAGTTTGGTGCCGTAGGCAGATTCTGAGATTCTACTCTGTATTCTAAGATCCGAATAATATATATATCAAAACAGGAAAATATTGCTCCCCACTGACTCTTGGGGAACATCACTGTCGACCACTCTCCAGTCTGAAAAACAATCATTTACTATGAGGTCGGTGTTTTCTTTCCTGACGCCAATGTTTGGTCCAATTGAACACTGACCCTCCTATTCCGTGAACCTCAATTTTGTTCACCAACCTTTATGTGGTGCATTATCAAACGCAAACGTTTTCTTCAAATCCATATAAACAACAGCAACCACACTTCCTTCATCAACGTTCTCCGTTTTTTAATCAAAAAAAGTAATTCAATTAGCCAAGTAAAATCTGCATTTTACAAATTTCTGTTGGCTATCCTTAATTAATTAGAACCTCTCCAAGTGTGTGTAGATCTTCCCCCCTGATATTGTTTGTAAAACCTTACCCATCACTGATGTTAAGTTACCTGGCCTGTAGTTGTGATGGCTGTCTTTATATTTGCCACTCTTTAATCATCTGGCACCTCCCCCTTCCCCATTTGCAGGGAATAATTGAAGATTATAGCAATCCCTTCCATTACAACCATCCCCATTTCCAATACCAGCCTGGGAATCTAATCATCTAGACCAGGTGTCTTATCGAACCTAAGCTTAGCCAACCTTTCCAGTACCTCTCCCTCTCAATGATTATCTTATCCATTGCCTCTACTCTCCATGCTTCTGCAGATATTTTGTCAGGTTCCACTTCCTGAATGAACATTGATATTAAGTATTCATTACGTATATTAAGTATATATTAAGTATATGCATGCTCGATAGTAGATCACAGAAAACTCAATCCTTGCACTATAAACGCACATATGGCTGCCTTCATAACCTGTGCCATGAATCAGTGTTCCTTGGCTGGTAGTTCATGTATCTATGATCTACTGGTGTAACCGCAATACCCTTATGTTAAGGACTGGGTAAATGAACTGTTTACCCAGCTCTCTTCATTCATGCTTGGGCCCAGGCTTACCTTCCAGTTACATCAGTCCTCTGTTGTACCTTCCACTGCTGTCGGTACTGTGCGACTGTGATGTAAACTTCACCCTGATCTGACTCCTCCGTCTCACTCCCATTCCCACGCAAGATGCTAATGTCTGAGCTGGTGCGCACTGAAGACTGAGGGGGTGACGGTACATATTGGTGTTATTGGTCGGGCCCGCCATCTTCTGAAGGGCCGAAGAAGTGGAAATAAAGAAACGATGGACCAATGGAAAATAATGGGGAGGTTGTACCGCTTGCTCCACCTGGGAGTGGTGAGGCATCCAAATCTTGGGAATCATCCTGAAAGAGATCCGCATCCAAGACAGATAGAAGAGAGCCCATCTCAAATCAGATCAGTTTCGACGGTTACGTACTTCATTGCCGATGTGTTATCTTTGGAGAGGTCTTCAGCTGATGAGTCACAGGTCATTTAATATATAGATTCGAGTTTTGGCTTGGATCAGTTATTATCAACTAATTGAGTTTGTACATAAGGAGATCAATTCGTGAAAACTATAAGCTTACGGTTAGTGGGAGACTAGTTGGTTTATGCTTCACTCTCTGGGTGTTGTGCGCATTTCTTTTCTTGATCTTGAAGAAGCTTGGAGGTACTGGATGGGTGTCCAGTTCCAAGTCGAGAAAGCACATATTGCATCAGTTGGAGCCATTGGCACAGTTTATGCTTTAGAATCTACAGGTGCATGCAGGCATTATGGTGTAAGTATAACCAATTACTGCCCAGTACAAAAGATGATGAGGATATCACTGTGCATATGTAACTGTGCACTGTGAGGAATTCCACAACAGAGGTATAAACCAGTAGTCATCAATGGAGGGAGATATTAATGCATCAAATTACGCCTTGCGGTCTTCAGCATTCATCATCACTTAAACTGTAAATATTGAACTGTGTACGCACAAGTAGAGGGGCATATTCCTGCTTTTATGCAACCATTGAACTGTGCAATATTTACGAACAGAGGGAGACATTATTGTTAAAATGCCAACATTGCTGTGAACAGAATCCGTAGGCAGATGTGGACATTATTGAATCAATGTAAATAATGCGCTGTGCAGTTTTCACCAGTGTGACAGTTAGGCAACTTATATCTGGAAAGTTTCAATTTCTTTCTGCATGATATCTGGTTCAGTCTATTTTCATCTAATATATACATATATCTTAATGAGAACAGAATGTGCTGGAAATACTGAACAGGTCTGGCCGCATCTGTGCAGAGAGAAACAGAGTTTAAGTTTCAGTTCCGTGACCCTTCATCAGAACTGGTAAACGTTGGAAATATAACAGTTTGCCATTTAATCTCTCTCCTCGAAGTCCCATCACAGACCTTCCTTCTTGTTCTTCTTTCCTCTTCCCATATTTCACTTGCTCAAAGACTGTTACATTTCTATCATTTACCAAAATTTCTTCCCGACTGACGTCAGAATGACTAGCCTGTACAGTGTTTTCCCCATCTCTCAATTTTGTAAACAGAGTTTAACATTTACAACACTCCACTCCTCTGTCATCACTCCCAACTCCAAAGAGAATTGAAAGATTCTAGCCAGTGCCTCTTCTCTTTGCACCATCCTTTGCCTCACCAACCCTCAGACATGCCATCCAGACCGGGTAAATGGTCTAGTTTATTGTGGTACAAAAAGTGTTGGATTGAAAGTGATCAACTGAAGTTGTTTGTTCAGTTCCTGTAATTAATGCCAATCTCCATGGACTCTAATTGTGCCTCTGGAGGGTTCCCCTCTTCTATTAATACAGGGACTCCTTTCAATGTGTTATCACATAGTGTCAGCGGCAGGATCACCCCCGGCACCATTAGGGTTTAGCAGCTCTAGAGAGAGGGAGAGAATAGATCATAATCTGACAGCAGTAGTTTGCAAGGTTACAACAATGGATCAGAATCTGACAGCAGTCGATGGGAATGTTACAACAATGGGCAGGAATTTCATTTGGGAGTTTGACATTCTTTCTACAAATTACGATTGGTACTCATTAGACTATCGGATGTATCTCGCATTGAGGATTATTCAGTACATTTACTATCCAACCCTGGCTATTATTGGTGTCCCTGGTAAGTCTCGCTATTCAGCTACTAATTCTATAAAGCATGTTTAACTGCATTACCGTTCTGCCCTCCTTATATCAGAGTTCTTGTAATTTAGTCTCTCAACTTTGCTGCTGTTGCTGTCCCTGGTAGGTCTCTACTTCCGGCTATGAAATCTGCAAGACCTGTTTCACTGAAATAATCATCTTGCAATTTTAATTTTGGGAAGAGTTGAGCTAGTGTAATCAACCTCCAGAAGCAATTCCGTCCAATGTCCATGTACCACTTACTGGCCAATGTCTGAGGCTAAACCAGACAATTTGCAATCTCTGTGTTCTATTTAAACTTCAGTTGAGTTCATCTCCATATTCTGTCAATCACCAAGCCTGCCTATTATCATCTTTATAATGTCACCCGTCTCCAGCTCTGCCTCAGCCCATCTGCTGCATAAACCCTTATCTATGCCTTTCTTAAATCCACACTTAACTGTTCCAATTCTATCCTGCGATCCCTCCCAGTTGTAAACCTTCATAAGCCTCAACACATCCAGAACTCTGCTGCCTGTATCCTATCTCACACCAAATCCTTGTCACCCTTCACCCCTGTGCTCACTGATCTACATTGGCTCCCGGTCTGTCAGGACCTCAACTTTAATATTCTCATTCTTGTGTTTGCATCCCTCCATGGCCTCACCCCTCCAATTAGTCCCATTCCACTTTCCATTCCCATATCCCTGCAAAGCGTTTGCCTGAAAGTCTTTTCTGCAATTCCCCTTTAAAAGTAACAGTTTGAAAAGGTACTTTTTAAAACTAGTGGTCGCCCTTTTAGCTCAGAGGCGACCAGGTTTTGTTTTTCCCTCAGAGAGTTGTGCGAATTTGGAATTCTCTGCTTCAGAAGGTGATGGGAGCGGGATCACTGAATATTTTTAAGGTCGAGATTGATAGATTCTTGTTAGGCAATAGAATCAAAGATTATCGGGGTAGATGGCAGTGTGGAATTCGAGACAGAAACAGAATAACCATGAACTTATTAAATGGTTTTCGAGATACAGCACTGAAACAGGCCCTTCGGCCCACCAAGTCTGTGCCGACCATCAACCACCCATTTATACTAATCCTACACTAATCCCATATTCCTACCACATCCCCACCTGTCCCTATATATTTCCCTACCACCTACTTCTACTAGGGGCAGTTAACGTATCAACCTGCAAGTCTTTGGCATGTGGGAGAAAACCGGTGCACCCGCAGGAAACCGACGCAGACACAAGGAGAACTTGCAAACTCCGCACAGGCAGCACCCAGAATCGAACCCGCGTCCCTGGCGCTGTAAGACTGCGGTGCTAACCACTGCACCACTGTGCCGCCGCTGGTGCAACAGACTCGGCGGCACATTGGCCTACTTGTGCTCCTAATTCATATGGTGGTGCGGCCGGATGGTCTTTCTCACTGTATCTAATCCTGGCCATAATTTCCAGCTCCACAGCGTCACCGGGCCCAAGGCCATGGACGCTTGGATCCATTAAATGGTTTGAGTTGAGCTGCCGGTCACTTCCAGTGCTTTATGCTGGACAGGGCTCCAGACTCAGTTCATTAAGCATCTGATTTTAGTGTGGCGAGGGGTTTGAAGTGACATCAATAAGCCATTCCAGCAGCTTTGATGTACATCTTTGAAACTTAGTCTGTGCTTGTCCACTGACAGCCTGTGTTAGTCACTCTCAGCTGAACAGACATTCATCAGCACGAGGAACCTCCTCCAGTGCTATTTAATTGGACCGGGCATCGAACGTACAGGTGAGGGGCTTTTTACTTGCTTCTGCTACTGTAACGTTGGTGGAGGTGCTGGAGGTTGTGTTGTGAGCTGGTGCAGACATTCAGGGAGGACGGAGGATTTGGCGACCCAATTCTGGACGTGGTCTGGGGACTGTAGTTACAGTGTCTCTGGGTCTGTAACATGACCAACAAATGAAGCAGAGGCTGTAGGGATGGGAAACTCTGTAATGAGGCAGGAGGTGGGGTCTATGCCCTACAGACCCCGGGTTTTCCAAGAGCACGTTTACTACCTACACGTAACCCAGGAGCAGTGTATGAGGTGACTCTGATTCAATAGGAGGTTGTCATAGAGCTGTATCATCTGTGTAACATGACCTGGAGCTTCACACCAGGGTAAAGACGGAACTGTCAGTGGCCGTTAAGTTCACAGTTTGATTGAACTCCTATGTATCTGGATCTTTCTAGACAGCAGAATGTGACACACACACCATAGAATCTTAGAGTCACTGACGGCACAGAAGGAGTCCATTCGGCCCAACGAATCTATGCCGGCTGTCCACTGAGCTACGCGGTCAGTTCCTTTTCCTTACTCGGTCCCCATAGCCCTGCAATTTAATTTCAACAAATGCCCACCAATTTCCTTTTGAAGTCGTTGATTGTCTCCACTTCCACAATCCTCGTGGGCAGCGAGTTCCAGGTGTTACACAGATGCAGTTAATTTTGAGGACACATGTCTCTATATGTTCAGCAACCTGTTCTCAAGCAGATTGTGGCTTATTTTTTCCCTTCTCTAAAAATAATAAGGAAAATCCTCAATATGTATTTCGCCTCTCCCTCAGTTTGTAATGCTTGACATTTAAAGGCGCGCAACAACACTGTTGTTAAAGTTTAAAATAGATGTAGGATTTATTAACACATGATCGTACATTCGGGAGGGGATTAACTTTGCAATAAATGCTCACAAACATACAAGGAAAAGTAAAAACATCGAAAGGTTAAGGACATTTAACAAGTAGAAAAGTAACTTAATTGCAAACTGACGAAGGTTCCAGTTGAAACTACAGTCCGTTTTTTTACTAACATAAAGCTGGAATTAACCAACTGGAAATGCCGAGTGGAGTAGCAGTCAGATGAAATCTATGTTCTTATAATTTCCTCTTCTTGCACTTTCGTAGATAAAATGAGAAAACTTCGTTTCTGATTTCACCCCTTTTCTGCTGAAGAAAAACTGCCAGAGAACAGACATATTTTGTTGCTGTTTTGCAGAATGTGGATTCTTATTTCCTCTTTGCAGGCAGGCCCCAGGGGTAGCTTCCAGGTAGCCGCTTTCCTATACAAGCTAGTGACTCCCATTAAAACTGTTTCAAAACCAGACAGGCTAAAAAGTCTAGCTTCCAGGTCATGTGACTGGACCTCTTCAAGTAACTGTCCAACCCCCTGTTGTTGAAGGGATCTCATCCCCTTCTATGTCTAAACAAGTTGAACACAGCAGTAACATAATTTTCAAAATCTGTTTATAATGGCAGCTAACAATAATACCCAAGTGCACAAAAATAAAATTTGCAGTTGGTTTCCATCCATTCGTGATACAGGTCATTACCAACTGCTGCATAAACCAATTTACTTCGTCACAGTCCCCTTGCCTCTCTTGCCCAAAATCCTCAATCTGTATCCCCCAGTCCGAATACCATTAGTTAAGAGATACATTTTTCCTTGTCTAACTTATCTAAACCTGACATAATTTTAAACATTTTTTCAAATCTCCCTCAATCTCCTTTGTTCTAAGGAGAACAAACCGAGTATTACTCGCCTAACGTTGTAACAAATATTCCTATCTCTGGTGTCATTCTCGTAAATCTCCTCTGCACACTCATAAAGACCCTTACATTCATCCGAAAGTCTGGTGACCAGAAATGCACGCAATACTGTAGTTGGGGCCTAATAGGAGCTTTATAAATGTTCAGAATAACTTCCCTGATTTTGTACTCAATCCCTCTTTTATGAAGCCCAAGATCCCACATGCTTTACTGACCACTCTCTCAATACGTCCTGTCACCTTCAAAGATGGATGCACATGCACATCCAACTCCCTCAGTTCCTGAACACGCTTTTGAACTGTGTCATTAACTCTATATTGCCTCTCCCAATTCCTTCTTCCAAGATGCATCACCTCACACTTGTCTGTATTAAATTCGATCTGCCACTTGTCTGCCCATTCTGATAGATTATCGATGTCCTGTTTAAGGTGCTTTGTATCATCCTTACTGTTACCACTCCTCCAGGATTGGTAGCATCAGAAAATTTTGAGATCCTACTCCGTATTCCAAAATCCAAGGCATTTATATATGGCAAAAAGCAGTGGTCCCAACACTGACCCTTTTGGAAAACCACCATCTCCCATTCTCCAGTCTGGAAAACGACCATTTACTGCAGCTTGGTGTTTTCAACCCTGATGAAGAATGTTATCCAATTGATTACTGACCCTCCTCTGCCTGAGCCTCAATCTCCCAACAGGCAGATTATTGATGTATCCGATAAGTGACAGAGGCCAGCTATGCCGGGTGTGGTGAATTATACTGAATGCTCCCTCAGCAGAGAGAAGCAGGTTGAGAGGTCCCGTGTCTTTTTCAGGATAGTGGGATTCCTGATGGTGTACGTGGCTCTGCGGTGCCCCCATTTCAACGAAGCAAGGTTAAGGAACAGAAAAAAGAAACTCTCACTCCATTAATGTGCAGCTGGTGTCTGGCCATGTCCTGCACATCATGTTGGCGAATATTATCTGAGGAAGGATATTCTTGCTATGGAATGAGTGCAGCGAAGGTTCAGCTGACGGATTCCTGGAATGGAAGGACTGACGTGTGAAGAGAGGTCGATTAAGCTTGTATTCGCTAGGGTTTAGAAGAATGAGGGGATCTCATAGAAACCTGTACAATTCTAATAGGACTGGACAGATTAGATGCAGGAAGGATATTGGGGAAGTCCAGGACCAAGGGGTACTGTCTAAGCATACAGGGAAAGTCATCAGGGCTGACAGGAGGTGGATTATCTTCACCCAGAAAGTGGTGAACTTGTGGAATTCTCTACCACAGAAAGCAGTTGAGGTCAAATCATTAAACATATTCAAGAAAGAGTTAGATGCAGCTCCTAGGGCTGAAGGGATCAAGGGATACGGGAGAAAGCGGGAACAGGGTACTGAGTTTTGGTTGATCAGCCATAATCGTATTGAATGGCGGTGCAGGCTCGAAGGGCCGAATGGCCTACTCCTGCTCCTATGTTTTTCCATGTTTCTATGTGAATGTCCACCTTCATTCTGAATCAGTCAGCTGTTCCCATAATCTTCAGGACAACGAGGAGAGCCAGAATGTGAATCCTCACAGACAATGGATATGTCTCTCTATCCATGGCTAATAATTCCACACACCCAAACCCACGCCCCACTGACAATCAAGCACACCACGAGGAACATCGTGGAACAGACCATCGATGTGATGAAGCAATGTTTCCGATGTCTGAACCGCCAGGGGGGAGCCCTTCAGTGCACACTGGAGCGAGTGTCCAAGTTCAGGATGTAATGCTGCCCCCTTCATATCATCACCATCATGACAGCACGGACATTGCCACGAGGAATCGGGAAGCCATCTGTGGAGGAGGAGGAGGAGGCAGGCAGGATATTTCTTGGATGCCTTCCACCCATGCAGGCTGGCGAAGAGGCCCTGCTAAGATTCTGGTTCCCAGAGGACAAGTTCCCTTTCCAACCATGGATCCCCCATTCTCCACCATTATACCCATCTGAGATGCCCCATCACAGCGTCCCCTTTGTCATCATCCTGCAAAAAATAAACACCAACAAAAACATTTCCATCAACATCTTTATCCAACAATACTTCAAATTATACAAACACAACTGAACTATTTAACCTTGTGTATCCCCTTCGTGCCTGTTTTGGGGTTTACCGCAACTTGTGTAGTGTTCCTACTCAGTTTTTGCCCAGTGGCTGCAGCATGGCGAGTGGAAGGCTGCTGGCTTTTACTGGGAAGACTGCAGATGGCCTTGCAGCACGTCCTCGGGCAGTGCTGGGCCTTGAGGGCTCGGATCCGTACTGGACCACCGAAACATGGGCTGCAGAAGCTTGGGCTGGCTGTTGGGTAACAGCAAGGAGACTGGTGGAATGGCAGTGAAGGGAGAACAAATGCTGTCATACTGAGAGAGAGGACAGCAGGTTCCTGCTCCAGTTAGCCGCTGCTAGTCCCACAAAGCGACACCTCAACAATCCTAGTAATCTACTGGATTACAGATTGCTGGGCAGCTGTAAAAGCCAGCAAATCCCTTTGAGCACTGAGATAAACAGCCATTATGGCAGCAGTCGGGTTGATTCTGATTCTGCATGGCATCAAGCATGGATCTCATGAACACTGTCTGTGCTTCCAATGCAGCACTGAGACGCTGGGTGGCTGCCGCCTGTGCTGCAGTGGAAGCTAAGACAATGGTCACAAGACACCGCATCACAGCAGGGTCCCCGATTGCTCTCATGGAGTTAGTGACCACTTACACAGGGAAAATAATGGGCTTCAAGTTTTGTGCAATGTCGTGTGCCATATTGGAGCTGGACTACTCCATGTTTCTTGACAGTGACAGGCTTACAGGCCTGTATCTCAGTGCACATGTCCATCAGCATTCTCCTGTATGCTGCTCCAGCAATATTCACATCTGAGTCCTGTGTATTATAACTCGTTTGTGACTTCGCCCTCTGGTGATCTGACACATGAACGAACCTTTCCCCCTGGTCTGGCTGCAGCTCACTTATGCTCGGTGACTCACCACGTGCAGATTCCGACTCGATACCAGCCTCTAAGGTACACGCAGTGTAAGTATTTGTGCTGGTGGCTGTGAGCATCAGACCATGTGATGGGGCTTCACCATCAGTGCTGTGCTGCCGCTCTCTCTCTCTCTCTCTCGCTATCTCTCTCTCTTTCTGTTTCCTGGAGCAGCTGTCACTGCGAAGCTGGCAGTTTTAGGTTAACATTGGAACGAATAAAATCAGAAGGGGAGGGCTGGGGTGAGGGACAATGGTGGGATGGAAGGCATGAGGTCCATGCTCCCATCATCTGTAGCTTGTGCATCATTCCAGCCAGCAGGATGAGGGGGAGGTGGGAAGTAAGAAGGGACAGAAGGCAGGAACATAACATAATTCTGAATTTTCGCAGAGATGCCGAATGCTTCGGGCTCTGTCATAGCCAATCCCATGATGTAGAGAACGATCTGCTGCACAGGCTCAGGGGATGAACGTATGCCTGGCCCCTGACGGTTCACTGCCCCTCCCTGTGATTAAGGGCCATGTTGCCTTGTAAGAGAGAGGGTAGAAAGTCAGTGATTGTGTTTCACTGTGTGTGGGTGTTTGTAGCAAAGGACACTGAGGGGAGATTTGATAGAGGTATACAAGATGATGATATGTTTGGATAAGGTAGACAGGAAAAGATGTTCCCATTCGTTATTGGTGCAAGGACCAGAGTGAAGGTTGTGGGCAAGAGATGCAGAGGGATGTGGGGAAACACTTTTTTACACAGCGAGTGGGAATGGCCTGGAAATCATTGCCTACTGGACTGGTAGAAGCAGAGATCATGAATGATTTCGAAAGGATATTGTATGAACACTTGAGGGAAATAAACTTGCAGGAATATGGAGACAGAGCTGGAGAATGAGACTGCCTGGATTTATCTACAAAGAGCTCACATGGACTCGATTGGCCGAATAGTCTCATTCTGTGCCGACATGACTGTGACTCTACAACTCTATGACAGGGACAGACTATTACTACTGCCTACCGACTGGGAAAGTTTACAATAGAATGGACAGTATCACCTGTTGAACCCCTTGATGTAAGTGAAATGTGTGATTCCCCAGAACGTGGTTAACGAGTGTCCTTCTCAAACAGAGTACATCAGTCCATCCCAGTTCATAATTCTAAAGACATTGACAATGGGGAGCAGTTTCTACTGGTTTTCCCTACATAGGACAGCAGCCAGGCTTGTCTCTGCGTCCCCCACCTCCGTGTGGAATGTCTTGTCAGGGTTAGGTGTGATAAGACATGTTGTCTGGGCGACAGTTTTCTTCAAATGTGTTACTGCTTCCATGCTCCCTTCAGTCCAACAGGGTTACACCTGGTCATTATCATCATTAGGTAGTTCATAAAGAGGGGCAGCAGTCTTTGCTAATCGAACGATTAGGGTCCACTGATACCTCACTAGCCTGAGAATAGAACAGAGGTCAGTCTTTGAGATGGGCAGGGGCAGACACGTGATGAGGGTCCGCTGATACCCCACCAGCTTGAGGATAGGCCACGGGGCAGTCTTTGAGAGGGCAGGGATAGACACTGGATGGTCTTGATCTGATGTTGTTCTGGGTGGATGCTGGATGATCCAATCTGGACAGTTAGAAAGGTGACACGATCTTACACTAGCTGGGTTTTCCGTGGATGGTATTTTAGTCCAGCTCCCAAAGTAGTTGCAGTAGTTCCTGTAAAAGGATTAAATGTGTGGACACGGTCTGTGGTGATGCCGAAGAGATCATTGGCATATTGCAACAAGCAGGAAGGCTGTGAAAATCTCATAAGGGCCCCGGCCATACATTTGTGGAAAATAGTGGGCTATTTTGGAACCACTTGTGGCAGACCTGTCCAGAGGTGTCGCTGTCCTCAGAAGTGAATGAGAATTTAAATTGTTTCTCCAGTTTTGCTGAGATATTCCAATAACCATTAGAGATATCAAGGGTGGAGTATACAGCCCTGCCGCTGGGCATCCTGGAGAACAGGATGGTGGTGTCTCTCCTTCAAACGGGTTCACACAAGGGTGAGTGAATTGAGTTTGTCCTGGTCAATATTCAGTCACCAGCTGCCATCCGGTTTTCTAACCAGCAAAATGGGGGAATTAGCAGCTAATGGGCCTTTATCGCTGATGTTATTGTACCATTTGCTCGGGTATCTGATGCACTATGGGAACTTACAAACCTCTGTTACTAATCTACATGACTTCAATTGCTGCGTCCATCCGCTCCTGCCGCTGCTCAACAGTGTTGGCAGCCGTCAGTCCCAGGGCATAGCGAGAATCACTGTTGCTGTCAGACTCGTCAATGTCTCGATTTCAGCACTCACAGGCACAGTGACTCAAACTGGAGGATAGCGGGATAGTTACTGTCAGTCTCAGCAATATGCCTCTGGCAGCAGTCGCAGGCAGTGTGGGCCTGCATGGAGGATAGCGGGAATCACAGTTCCGGTCAGTATCGCCAATGTACATATTGCAGCAGTCACAGGCACAGTGGCCCAGCCTGGAGGATAGGGGAAATCACAGTTACTATCAGTCTCACCAATACCCTATTGCAGCTGTCATTGGCACAGTGATCTAGCCTGGAGGATGGCGAGAATCAAACTTTCTGTCAGTCTGACTAATCTCCCTATTGCGGCAATCTCAGGCACAATGGCCCAGTCTGGAGGATAGCAGGAATAACAGTTACTGTCAGTCTCACGAATGCCGCTATTGCAGCAGTCACATGCACAATGCCCCAGCCTGGGGGATAGCAGGAATCACTGTTACTATCACAATCAACAACGCAACTATAGCAGCAGCATAGTGGCCGAGGCAGTAAGAATTAGAACAGCACACTGTGGCACGCTTATTGACTTAAGTCAACTGATCTCTGATTGGGTAGTGGAACCTGGACAGCCACTGCCTTAAGTTTGATGCGTGCTCAGGGAATATTGGCATTGATATGCTCCCAAGCTGTTGCGCATTGGATACACAGATGGTGACAAGATGTGTTTTAGGTGATTTCAATACCAGAGCTAAATTGACTCATGGTTGGAGGGCACTCAGAAAGAGGGGGTTCAAACCTGGAGAATTAAAATGGTTTACCCCATCCTCGCTATTGTGCCTCAAGATGACATGGAGCCTATCTGTGAAGACACTCGGGCGCTCGGTAAGATCCTGCTTGGTATTGGCCAGGACCTGATGAACGTCAATGTTTCCTGCCCCCAGTGCCCTCCACAGGTCAGTCTCTGTATCCTCTATCGTGCCCTCGACCAGAATAATCTGATCCATCTCTTGTTTTAACTCAAGGGAACCTGTTTAACCTTCTAATTCTTGGTAAATGACTTTAAAAATATCCCACCTCGGTAGGAGATCGAGGGAGCTGCTGCTCATATACACCACTCCCAGTTTCTGCTTTAGAGCCCTGGCCGCAACAGGGGTAAGGGATCTAAGTGTGGTTTTGGTGGTGACATGTCCCTTACCGTCAGTGACTGTGGATGGCCGGTCACTGACTCCATCTATGTCAGGCTTGTTCTTAGGCTGGCACGCAGTTTAGGCTCGGGTTACGCACACACCGGTATTTTCCAGTTATCTTGCCGCCCTTGTAAGGAGGCAGAGCTGAAGCTGTGATTTACCTGAAATATGTTGTCCCAACAAGAACTGGGAAATCTGGCTTTGTGTTTGCAGAGAGCGGCCACTTGTACCCACTGTTGACTCATTGCATCTGAAGGTGTTTGATGTTATCAAAACACGGGGCACAGTTCAGCTTCAGTGGAGACGGGACTTTGACATTGGTCATATTCTCTCGAAACCCCTCCTCACATCTTCCAACACTTCACCTAGTCTGGTATTTTCTGTTTATTACTCAATGTTTTAGTCCAGTATTTGTTCCAATTTTCTCAGGTAATGTATTCTGTCATATGGCTCCTGCTTTCAGAGTAACCGATAGTTCATGATGCAAATGCTGTCTTGCTAACCTTCCCTTTTCATTTTGCCTTGTCTACCTGTTCCTTCCATTTTTTGTGTTTTTTTTTATTATTTGCCTGTTAGTCACATAAGTGTTTCCTATAGCCCAACTTATCTCCGTCTATATTTTTACTTAAAATTGCATTTCTGGACGTCCTCAGAGATTCTACAAAGAATGTAATTGTAATTCGCATCACACTCTAAAATCCTTCGGATGTCCATCACCCCATGGACACATGTTTGCCTCAGGCAGGTTCTGTATCAACTATTTCCTGTGATATACTTACAACATTGTACTTCTGGCTTTAGACGTACCCGTACTAAGTGATTATCACAAGCGTTTGACAAGAATTAAACCCTATCTCTTTGTCTGGACATTTCCGTGGCATTGCCACTGATGATCAGGCATGTTTGACCAAGTGTAAACTCTCTCTGTCTCAATATTTCCTATCCGTTCAAGCAATGATGAAACGTGTTTTACCGTGTGTAAACTCTCGCTATCTCGACATTTCCTATCTTTCTCAGCAATAATCACACATGCTTGAACAAGTGTAAATTCTTTCTGTCTGTCTCCAAGTTTCCAGCACTGTCCCAACTATGATCACACATGTCTAACTGAGTTTGTCATTTCTTGCAAACCAAGAAAAGCAAGCCGATGGTTCCAACCACTGTGATCTCTCTCCGCCATCATTTTAAGATCTGAACGAGTGTCAGAGATGACCAAAAGACGGTTAAGGAGTCACAAATAGTTTATTGAGGAGTGACAGTACAAATACAACACAAACTCATAATAGACAATGTAGACATCCCAGCTGTGACAGGTGAGAATGGTTTTCCATCCAGGATCAAATGGATGGAATGGCCTGGTCTCTGCTGTCTATGTTGTCCATGCTATCTGATCTGTGACAGGTGAGAATGATACTCTATCCGGATTGGGTGTGTTGAATGGATTAGTTCCTGCTCTCTGACCTGTGACAGGTGAGGAGGTTTTTCTGTTCTGGATCAGATGGATGGAATGGCCTGGTCTCTGCTGCCTGATCTGTGACAGGTGAGAATGGTTTTCTATCCCGGATCGGATGGATGGAATGGCCTGGTCTCTGCTGCCTGATCTGTGACAGGTGAGAATGGTTTTCTATCACGGATCAGATGGATGGAATGGCCTGGTCTCTGCTGTCTGACCTGTGACAGGTGAGAATGGTTTTCGATCCTGAATCGGTTGGATTGAATGGCCTGGTCTCTGCTGTCTGACCTGTGACAGGTGAGAATGGTTTTCGATCCTGAATCGGTTGGATTGAATGGCCTGGTCTCTGCTGTCTGACCTGTGACAGGTGAGAATGGTTTTCGATCCTGAATCGGTTGGATTGAATGGCCTCGTCTCTGCTGTCTGACCTGTGACAGGTGAGAATGGTTTTCGATCCTGAATCGGTTGGATTGAATGGCCTGGTCTCTGCTGTCTGACCTGTGACAGGTGAGAATGGTTTTAGATCCTGAATCGGTTGGATTGAATGGCCTCGTCTCTGCTGTCTGACCTGTGACAGGTGAGAATGGTTTTCGATCCTGAATCGGTTGGATTGAATGGCCTGGTCTCTGCTGTCTGACCTGTGACAGGTGAGAATGGTTTTCGATCCTGAATCGGTTGGATTGAATGGCCTCGTCTCTGCTGCCTGACCTGTGACAGGTGAGAATGGTTTTCGATCCTGAATCGGTTGGATTGAATGGTCTCGTCTCTGCTGCCTGACCTGTGACAGGTGAGAATGGTTTTCTATCCCGGATCGGATGGATGGAATGGCCTGGTCTCTGCTGCCTGACCTGTGACAGGTGAGAATGGTTTTCGATCCTGAATCGTTGGATTGAATGGCCTGGTCTCTGCTGTCTGACCTGTGACAGGTGAGAATGGTTTTCGAGCCTGAATCGGTTGGATTGAATGGCCTCGTCTCAACTGCCTGACCTGTGACAGGTGAGAATGGTTTTCGATCCTGAATCGGTTGGATTGAATGGCCTGGTCTCTGCTGTCTGACCTGTGACAGGTGAGAATAGTTTTCATTCCTGGATCGGCTGAATTAGAATTAACACGTGGAGCGTCAGCAATAAAGTGGATGAATTAATCGTGGAAATAGATGTGAACGGGTATGATATAGTTGGGATTACGGAGACATGGCTGCAAGGTGACCAGGAAGGAGAAATGAACATCCAAGGGTATTCAGTATTTAGGATGCACAGACAAAACCAAAAGATGGTGGAGATGTATTGCTGGTAAAAGAGGAAATTAACGCAATAGTAATGAAAGATATAAGCTCTGACGGTGTGGAATCTGTATGGGCAGAGCTTAGAAACATTAAGGGGCAAAAACGCTAGTGGAGATTCTATATAGACTCCTGATGTTGGGACTGACATTAAACAGGAAATTAGGGATGCATACGATAAAATAACATCTGTAATTATGGGTGACTTTAATTTGCATATAGATTGTGCAAATCAAATTAATCACAGTACCGCAGAGGAGGAATTCTTGGAGTATATACAGGACGGTTTTCCGGACCAATACCTTGAGAAACCAACCAGAGAACAGGCCATCCTTGACTGGGTATTGTGTAATGAAAGAGGAATAATTGACAATCTAGTGGTGCGAGACACGTTCAGGATGAGTGACTATAATATGATAGAATTCTTCATCAAGATGGAGAGTGACAGATTTGATTATGAGACAAGGGTCCCGAATCATAGTAAAGGAAACTACGACGGCATGAGGCACGAGTTGGCCATGACGGATTGTCACTTAAAGGGATGACGGTGGTTAGGCAATGGCAAACATTTAAGGAGAGCATGGATGAACTGCAACAATTGTTTATACTTGTCTGGCGCAAAAGTAAAACAGGAAAGGTAGCCAAATCATGGCTTACAAGGAAAATTACAGATAGCATTAGATTCAAGGAAGAGGCATATAAATTTGCCAGGATAAACAACAGACCTGAGGATTGGGAGCAGTTTAGAATTCAGCAAAGGAGGAACAATGGATTGATTAAGAAGGGGAAAATAGAGTACTAGAGCAAGCTTGCGCAGAACCTAAAAACTGACTGTAACAGTTTCTATAGGTATGTGAAGAGAAAAAAGATTGGTGAAAACAAATGTAGGTCCCTTACCATCAGCAACATGGGACTTTATTATGGTGAATAAAGAAATGGCTGACCAACTAAATGCATACTTTGGTTCTGTCTTCACAAAGGATGACAAAAATATCATACCAAAAATGTTGGGGAACACAGGGCTTAGTGAGAGAGAGGAACTAAAATAAATCAGTATTAGTAGAGAAATGGTGCTGCGGAAATTGACGGGATTGAGGGCCGATAATGCATTGGTGGTCATATTCCAAGATTCTCTTGACTCTTGGACAGTTCCTATAGATTGGAGGGTAGCTAATGCAACCCCAGTATTTTAAAAAGGAGGTAGACAGAAATCAGGGAATTCTAGACCAGTCAGCCTGACGTCGGTAGTGGGGAAAATTTTAGAGTCCATTATCAAAAATTTTATAGCAGAGCACTTAGAGAACAGTCGTAGAATCGGGTTTACCAGACTGATTCCTGGGATGGCAGGACTGACGTATGAGGAGAGATTGAGTCGGTTCGGATTATATTCGCTTGCATTCAAAAGAGTGAGGGGGGATTTCATCGAAAGCTATAAAATTCCAACAGGACTTGACAGGGTAGTCAAGGCAGGAAGGATGTTCCCGATAGTGGGGGAGTCAGATGCAGGGGTCATATTCTAAGGATACGGGGTAAACCTTTCAAGACTGAGATGAGGAGATATTTCTTCAGCCAGAGAGTGGTGAGCCTGTAGAATTCGCTACTATGAAAGCAGTTGAGGCGAAAACATTGTATGTTTTCAAAAAAGGGTTAGATATAGCTCTTGGATTTAAGTGATCAAACGGTATGGGACGAAAGCTGGAACAGGCTACCGAGTTGGACGATCAGCCATGATCATAATGAATGGCGGAGCAGGATCGAAGGCCCCAATGGCCGACTCCTGCACCTATTTTCTCTGTTTCTATGGAACGGCTTGGTCTCTGCTGTCAGACCTGTTGCAGGTGGGAATGTTTTTCTACCCTGGATTGGATGGATAAAATGGCCTGGTCTCTACAGTCTGACCTGTGAAAGGTGTGCATGGCTATCAGAATCCTGATCGGATGGACGGATTGGTCTGGCCTCCGCTATCTGACCTGTGATAGGTGAGAATGGTTTATATCCTGGATCGGATGGATGGAATGGCCTGGTCACTGTTTTCTGCTCTGTGATAGGTGGGAAGTGTTTTCTTTTCCGAATCGGCTGGGTGGAATGGTCTGGTCTCTACTGTCTGACCTGAGACATATGGGAATAGTTTTCTACCCGGATTGGATGCTTGGAATGCCTGGTCTCTGCTGTCTGACCTGTGACAGGTAAGAATGTTTTTTTTCCTGGATTGGATGGATGAAATGGCCTGTCCTCTGCTCTCTGAACTGTGACAGGAGGGAATGATGGTCTAGCCCGAATCGAATGGATGGAATGGCCTGATCGCTGCTGTCTGACCTGTGACAGGTGAGAATGGTTATGCATCCCAGATCGGATGGATGGAATGGCCTGATCTCTGCTGTCTGACCTGTGACAGGTGGGAATTGTTTACTATCCCAGATAGATGGATGGAATGGCCTGGTCACTGCTGGATGACCTGTGACAGGTGGGAATGGTTTACTATCCCGGATCGATCGATGAAATGGCCTGGTCTCTGCTGTCTGACCTGAGACAGGTGGGAATTGTTTACTATCCCAGATAGATGGATGGAATGGCCTGGTCACTGCTGGATGACCTGTGACAGGTGGGAATGGTTTACTATCCCGGATCGATCGATGAAATGGCCTGGTCTCTGCTGTCTGACCTGAGACAGGTGAGAATAGTTTTCCATCCAAGATCGGCTGGCTGGAATGGCCTGGTCTCTGCCGTCTGACCAGTGACAGGTGAGGATATTCCTTTTCCCGGATCGGATGGCTGGAATGGCCTGGTCTCTGCTCTCTGACCTGTGAGTGGTGAGAATAAATGTCAACCTGGAGTGGATGGATGGAATTGCCTGGTCTCACCAGTCTGACCTGTGACAGGTGAGAATGACTTTCTAACCCGGATTGCATCAGTGGAATGGCCTGGTCTCTTATATCTGACCTGTGACACGTGAGAATGCATTTACATCCCGAATCGGATGAATGTAATTGCCTTCTCTCTGCTGTCTGACAAGTGACAGGTGTGAATGATTTAATGTCCTGGATCGGATGCATGGAATGGCCTGGTCTTTGCTGTCTGACCTGCGATAGCTGAGTATGGTTTTCTATCCTAGGTGAGATGGAAGCAATGGCATGGTCTTTGCTGTCTGACCTGTGACAGTTGAGAATGGCTTTCAGTCCCGGATCGCATGTATGGAATGGCCGGGTCTCTGCTATCTGACCTGTGGCAGATCAGAATGGTTCTCTATCCCTGATCAGATGGATTGAATAGCCTAATATCTGCTATGTGACCTGTGACAGATCAGAATGGTTCTCTATCCCTGATCAGATGGATCGAACAGCCTGGTCTCTGCTATCTGACCCGTGATAAATCAGAATGGTTCTCTATCCCTGATCGGATGAATCGAATAGCCTGGTCTCTGCTACCTGACCTGTGACAAATCAGTATGGTTCTCTATCCCTGATCAGATGGATCGAATAGCCTGGTCACTGTGGTATGACCATTGACAGGTGAGAATGGGTTTCGGTCCCGGATTGGATGTATGGAATGGCCGGGACTCTGCTGTCTGACCTGTGGCAGGTAAGAATGGTTTTCAGTCCCGGATTGGATGCATGGAATGGCCGGGTCTCTGCTGTCTGACCTGTGGCAGGTGAGAATGGTTTTCGCACCACGTAACAGATGGATGGAATGGACTGATCACTGCTGTCTGACAGGTGACGGACAGGTGACGGCTCAGAATAGTATCTATCCCTGTTCGATTGGATGGAATAGCTTGAACTCTGCTGTCTGAACTGTGACAATTGAGAATGATCATATATCCTGGATCGGATGGCTGGAATGGCCTGGTCTCTGCTGTCTGACCAGTGTCAGGTGATAATGGTTTTCACTCCCGGATCAGATGTGTGAAATGGGCTGGCCCTTATTTTCTGACCAGTGACATGTGAGAATGATTTTATATCCTGGATCGGATGGATGGAATGGCCTGGTTTCTGCTATCTGCGTAATGACTGGTGAGAATTATTTAAATCCTGGACTGGGTTTATGGAATGGCCTGGTTTCTTCTGTCCGACCTGTGACAGTTGAGAATGATTTTATATCATGGATCAGATGGATGGAATGGCCTGGTCTCTGCTGTCTGCCCAGTGACAGATGAGAATAGTTCTCTTTCCCGGTTCGAATGGATGGAATGGCCTTGTCTCTGCTGTCTTACTTGTCACATTTGGAACTAATGTTTTTATCTTGGATTTGAGGGATGCGGATGGTTTGGTCTCTACTCTCTGACCCGTGACAAGTGAGAATATTTTTCTATCCTGGATCAGATGGATGGAATGGCCGGGTCTCTGCTGACTGACCTATGACAGGTGAGAATGGTATTCTATCCCGGATCAGATGGATTGAATGACCTGGTCTCTGCTGTCTGGCCTATGACAGGTGAGAATGATTTTCTATCCTGGATCAGGTGGATGGAATGGCCTGGTCTCTGTTGTCTGATCTGTGACTTGTCAGCATGTTTTACTATCCCAGATCAGATGGATAGAATGGCCCGGTCTCTGTGGTCTGATCTGCGACAGGTGGGAATGGCTTTCCATCCCGTGTCGGATGGAATCTCTCGACGTATTATGACTGGATATCATTAGAAATGTGGATCCTATATGTATGTGAGATTATTCAATGCATTTACTAGCCCATCCATGCCATTGTTGGTGCCCTTGTAAGACTCCTGAAACAGCTATTAATTATATAAACCATATTTACTTTATTGCTACTCCTGTAATTAACTCTGCCCTCCTTGCTGCTGCTGTTATTCCAGGTGAATCTCATCCTCCAGCTATTCGCTCTCGAAACCATTACTAATCTGCAATATTGTTCTTGTAATTTACTCCCTCATGTTTATTGCTGTTTACGTCCATGGTAAGTCTCAATTTACAGCTAGGAGATGTGCAAACCCTGTTTAACTGGAATACTGTTCAGTAATGTAAATTTTTGGAAGACTGAACTCAGTGTCATTTGTCTCCATTGCAAACTCCATCCCCTCTCTGTGAAACACATACCCCACCGTGGCCAATTTCTGTGGCTGAACCAGACTGTATGCAACCTCGGTGTTCTATTTAAACCTGAGCTGAGTTCAACTCTATATTCTCTCCATCACCAACCCTGCCCACTACCACCTCTGAAATATCACCCGTCTCCACCTCTGCCTCAGCCCATCTGCTGCATAAACCCTCATCCATGCTTTCGTTAAATCCACATTTGCTTATGCCAATTATAACCCGCAACCCCTCCAAGTCAAAAACCTCCATAAACTGCAAACCGTCCAGAACTCTGCTGCCTGTATTCCAATGCACACGAAATCCCAATCTTCCATCACCCCTGTGCTCACTGATCTACATTGGCTCCCTGTCTGGCAGTACCTTAATTTTAATATTCTCATTCTTGTGTTTGAATTTCTCAATGGCCTCACACCTCCATTGCATTTGTCCATTTCCCATATTGCAGCAAATCTTTTGCCTTCAAGTTTATTTCCATTTCCTCATTTAAACTGAATTTCCTTCTTCCCTCTGTATCTCTCCCTGGCCGTGATTTTCCGTTCCACGGCACCACTATTGCTCATGCTATGCAAGCCTGGATCCGTAAAAGGGTGCGAGCTGAGCTACCAGCCACCTGCATCGTGGCCTGCACACTGTCTCATGCTGTTCAGTGCTCTAGGGCGGCTGAACATTGTGTGTTCGAGCAGCATGTAGGGTTCTGGAATATGAAGTCTAACTGCTATTCCAACTGCTTTGATGTGCGTCTTTGAAGCTTGGTCTGTGCATGTCCACTGACCGCCTGTATTAGTCACTCCCGGCTGAACATACATTCAGCAGCACGAGGAAACCCCTCTAGTGTTATTTAAAAGGACCAGGCATCCAATTTACAGGTCTGGGACCTTTGACTTACTTCTGATATTGTAACGTTAGTGGAGATGCTGTGGATGATTTTCTGGTGGTTGTGATCTGAGCTGCTTCAGACATTCAGGGCAGACAGATGATTTGGTGACCCAACTCTGGACGAGGTATGGGGACTGTAGTTACAGTGATTCTGATTCTGTAACATAGCCAACAAATGGAGCAGAGGCTTCAGGAGGTGAAGGTCTGTAAAAAGGGAGGAGGAGGAGACTCTGCCCTACCCACCCCGGGTTTTCCAAGAGCACTTTTGCTATCTCCATCTAACCCAGGAGTAGTGTGTGAGGGGACTCTGTTTCAATATGGAGGTGGTCATACCGGCACACAATACAGGGGGACAATTATCCAATGATGGGTCTGGTCCCAGGCCTGCTGTCGTTCTGGCCTTGGCCCCCACTTCCTTACTGGCCCAGGCGACTCTGCCACTCTTACATTGCTTATGGGTCTCTAGCAATGGTCCTAGTCAGCTGGAATAGCGGCAGTGGCCGCGGTCCCTGAATGATCCCAGCTAGACTGACAATCCTATCTGGGGTCGAACCTCCTGTTAAGGTACTGCTCCCAGGCCTGCTGCAGTTCCAGCAGGGTACCCGGTCTCTGACTGATCCCGGCCACATCCCGCTTAACTTGTGTCCAATCTGCAGTGATGGTCCTGGTGCCAGGCCTGGTGTGGTACATGCAGAGGCACAATTGCTTGACAGACACTGGCGGCCCCACCACACTGACCTGAGGTCTGGGTCTCAATGATGATCCTTGACTCAGGAAGTATGTAGTTCCAACAATGTCCCCTGCTCCGTGACTGGCCCCGATGTCCTCGACACACTTACGTGAGTTGCAGGGTTCCTGCAATGGGCATGCTTCCAAGCCTGATGCCTCAAAAGCATTTGGACCTGGTCACTCACTGGCCGCAAGCACCCACCACACTCACCTGAGGTGTGGGGCTCCAGCAAAGCATCCAGCATGAATTGCAGCGATGGCACAGTTCCCAGAATGGGAGCAGTTCTGGCACAGGCCAGATGGGCCCCGATGTCATCAAAACTCTTAGCTGGGGTCCACAGTCTCCAGTAATGGTCCTGGTCCCAGGACTGGATTATTACTGGTAGTGACCCCCGCTAGCTGACTGGTCCTCCTATCATTGCCATCTTTACCTGCGTTCAGGGCAGCAGCGTATGTGCAGGTCCCAGGTCTGGTGTGTGACAGGCAATAGCCATCACTAGCTAACTGGACCTTGTGTCTTTGCCACACTTACTTGGTGTTAGGGCTCAAGAGATGGTCCCGCACCCAGGCCCGGTCAAGGACTCATAGTTCCACTGATCCCGGTCGTGTTGCCGATACTGAGCTGCTGCCCCCTTGATTGTTTCTGCAGTTTTTGTAGGCTGGATCCTTATCTTTAAGGGACACGGGCCACGAAACCGGGCAGTGAATTTCCCGAGCTCCACTGAGTTGCGCCAGGTGTGGGCTGCAAATTGCCAAGACAGGGTTCCCTTCATATTTTCGGCCCGCCATCGAGCCTCCCGCAGTCTCTACTGAGTTCAACTCACTGGCTGCGGCATAAATTCCTGCCACTGGTACCATAATTAGTTACAGACTGCATGTGATAACAAATGCACAAATGACACCCCAAACTGCTTTAAACTGTCTTTTTTTTACTCCGAACCTGATGCATCATTTCCAGTTCGTTTTTTCAGGTCCAATCGTTTCCTCACAACACGGGATACAGGAACATATTTGTAAATCTCAATAAGTCATCAATCAAACTGATAAATTTGCTGTTAGCCTGATGTATATTTTTTTCTGTTTATTTCCCTTCCTCACAGTTAACTTGCTAACGATTGGGATCCTTTCTCGGGGAAAGTGCGGTCTCTCCAAATGTGTTACTCGCTACCTGGTGGCCATATCAGTGGCGGATCTACTGGTCATTATCCTCGACCTGATATTGAGGCACATTCCCATTGTTTATCAGGAACAGTTCCAGTTCCTGCAGTCCATATCCGTTTGTAATATCCACGCCGTCCTGCTTTATGCAGCTACAGACTGTTCCGTCTGGTTCACCGTCACATTTACCTTTGATCGATTTGTGGCCATTTGTTGCCAGAAACTGAAATGTAAATATTGCAGTGAGAAAACGGCGGCTGCGGTTTTGGTAACAGTGACAGTGCTGAGCTGTTTAAATAACATCACCTGGTATTTTATGTTAACTGGTCAGTATTGGCTGTGGAATGAACCCTGGTTTTGTTCTGTAACATCCATTGTTTGGTACTCTGTTGTTTGGGCATCAGTCCAGTTTCTCCATCACATTCTAACTCCGATTGTTCCATTTGTGGTGATTCTGCTGCTCAATGCTGCCACAGTCAGACACATTTTAGTGAGCAACAGAGGACGCAGGAGACTCCGGGCTCACAGCAGTGGGGAGATTCGCAGAGACCCAGAAATGGAGAGTCGAAGGAAATCCATCATTTTACTGTTCGTGATCTCGGCAAATTTCATCCTGTTATGGGCAGTTTTAATGGTATATTCAATTTGGGGCCGAATATTTGATTTAGGATATCGGTCTGTTTATTTACATGCTTATTTGAAGGAAGTGGGCTTCATGCTGCAGCTCATGAGTTGCTGCATCAACAGTGCGATTTACGCCGTGACGCAGACTCAGTTTAGAGAGCAGTTGAGCAATGTGCTGAAATATCCCTTTACTCCAATTCTTAAATTAACTTCACGATGAAAGCAGCTGAATCACTGACTATTCCCAGCAGTTTGGGGGTGGGCCTGTGATGACTAAGCGGGGCTGGCCTTTATGGTGGTATTATGGGGCGGGGCCTGTTCCCCATGGTGATAGAATGCTGGGGGCGGTATTTGTTCCCAATGGTGGCGGGGGTCGCGGGGGTGCAGGCCCGGGGGCAGGGGTTGCGGCGCCTGTTCTCTATGGTGACAGCAGTCTGGGTGCTAGACCTGCTCCCTGTGATGTGAGGAGTAGTGGTGGGGCCTTCTCCCATGGTGACGGGACCTGTTCCCGTTGCAGATGGGGAGTGTGTGTGCGGCCTCTTCCCCATGGTGATGTGTGTCTGAGGCTGAGGGAGAATTCTTCATAATCACTTGGAGTCTTTATAATCTTTTTATAATTATTTATAACCCTTATAATCATTTAAAATTGTTTATAATCTTTTATAATGCTTCACAATTCTTTCTCATGAATTACGACCCGGTACAACATTTATACCATCTTTATCATACCTTATCATCATTTTAACCCTCTGTAATACTTTGACACTAATCAAAATACTTTACATCGCGATTTACTCTTCATAATCATGTTTTATAAAACATCATAATGCTTTAAAACTCTTTACAACAGACTTTACTTCTTTATAGCCCTTTATAATGCTTCATAAATTTATCAGATAAATGAACACACTGCATGCAACTTAAAATGGTTCCATTTCATATCATCCAGAAAGATCACACTGCATATCACCTAAAGTGGTTGCACTGCATAATTTACTTAAAATGGATCAGAGCATATCATTAAAAATAGTCGTACTGTACGTCACTTTAAATGGCGGCAGTGCATATCAAAAAAAAATCTGCGGAGCATTGCACATGAAATGGCTGCATTGTGCATCACTGGCGTCACAGTTCAAAAAGCGACGCGTTGCAAGGGAGGCAGCTGATTGGTAAGTAGGAGTAGGTGTGTATTTCTACATTTTGTTACTACTTTCAATAGCCGAAGTAAAAGTAAAGGTAGGGAATTTAGATAGTTGTAGGTAGTGTTTGAGTAGAATAAGGTCCCTTTCCAAATTTGTACTCAAAATTAAAGGGAGTAACAAAGGAGCTTATTCTAAGGATAAGTCATGGCAGGAGAGCTGAGCCCCGTGGCATGCTGCTCCTGTGCAATGTGGGAATTCAGGGACACTTCCAGTGTCCCTGGCGACCATGTGTGCAGTGTGTGTGCCCAGCTGCAGCTAATAGCTGCCGCATTGCGCAGTTGGAGCTGTGAATGGACTCAATGTGAAGCATCTCCAATGCTGAGGACGTCGTGGATAGCACATTTACTGAGGTGGTCACAGCGCAGGTTATGGCTGCAGAGGCAGAAAAGGGATGGGTGACCACCAGGAGGTGTAGTAGGCGCAGGCAGATCGTGCAGGGGACCCCTCTGGCCATCCCTCTGTCAAACTGATATAGCGCGTTGGATACTGTTTGGGGGGTTTGGGGGAGGGGGTGGGATGGGCGGGGGGATGGCCTCCCAGGGGAAAGCTGCAGCAACCTGGTTCATGGCAGCACGGATGGCTCTGCTGCACAGGAGAGGCTGATTACGAGTGGGAGAGCCATACTGAAAGGTGATTCAACCGTAAGGAGAGAGGCAGGCGTTTCTGTGGCCACAAATGAGACTCCAGGATGGTATGTTGCCTCCCTGGTGCTTGGTCAATGACGTCTGGGAGCAGCTGCAAGATACTCTGAACTGAGAGTCAGAGGTCGTGGTACACATTGCTACCAAGGACATATGTAGAAAGAGGAATGAAGTCCTGCAACAGGAATTAAGGAAACTAGGTAGCAGACTAAAAAGCAGGACCTCAAAGGTTGCAATTTCTGGATTACTCCCAGTGTCACATGCTGGAGAGTATAGGAATAGGAGGATGCAGCAGATGCGTGCATGGCTCAGAAGGTGATGCAGGAGGGAAGGCTTTAGTTTCCTGGATCACCGGGTCTGCTCTGGCAAAGGTGGGACCTGTACAAGTTGGACTGATTGTACCTGAACCAGAACGGGACCAACATCCTTGCTGGAAGGTTTTCTAGTGCTGTTGGGGGGTGAGGTGGGGCTTTAAACTAACTTGGCAGGGGGATGGAATGCAGAGTGGAGTTACTGTAGGGGGGGGCGAAATGCAGTCGAATATAGAAGAGAAAATGAGTCACTTTGGAAGGCACAGAAAATATGGACCTGCTGAGGCACAAGTGAAAAATGCAAGGCTGGATTGCATCTGTTTTAATGACAGGAGTCTTACCAGTAAGGCAGATGAATTGAGGACATTGATTAGCATATGGCATTACGATATTATTGCGATCACTGAGACATGGTTGAGGGAAGGGCAGAACTGGCAGCTCAATATTCCAGGGCATAGAATCTCCAGGCATCACAGAGGAGGGGGTAGAAGAGGAGGTGACATTGCACTATTGATCAAGTAGTCAATTACTGCAGTAATGAGGGATGACATCTAAGAAAGTTCCGCAAATGAGGCCATATGGGTAGAACCTGAAAAGCAAAAAGGGGGTAATCACGTGGCTGGGACTGTACTACAGGCCGCCAAACAGTCAGGGAGAGATAGAAGAGCAGATATGTAGGCAAATCTGAAATAGTTCTAAAAGTAATAGTGTAATAACTGTAGGGGATTTCAACTTCCCCAATATCAACTGGGGTAGCCTTAGTGCAAAAGGCTTAAAGCGGGCGGAATTCTTAAAATGCAGACAGGAGAGCTTTTTGAGCCAGCACGTAGATAGTCCTGCAAGAGAAGGGGTGGTACTGGACCTAGGGAATGAAGCCGGACAAGTGGTAGAAGTGTCAGTGGGGGTGCATTTCGGCGATAGTGACCATAACTCTGTACGATTTAAGGTAGTTATGGAAAAGGACAAAGATGGATCGAAAATAAAGGTACTGAAATGGGAGAAGGCGGATTTTAAGATGATAAAGCAGGATGGGGCCAAAGTGGACTGGGAGCAGCTAGTCGACATCAGATCAATGGGAGTCATTCACAGAGGAAACAGTGAGAGTGCAGAGCCGACATGTACCTGTTAATGTGAAGGGCAGGACCATCAGGTCCAGGGAACCCTGGATGTCAAGGGGTAAAGAGGATTGGATCAGGGTACGAAGGAGGCTTGTGGCCGAGTCAGATTGCTGCAAACAGCGGAGGCACAAGAGGAGTATAGAAAGTCTAGGTGGCATTTAAAAAGTGTAATTAGCAGAGCGAAGAGGGGACGTGAAAAACACTGGTGGGCAACATAAAGGTAATTATTCAGGCATTTTATAAGTCTATTAAGGGCTATTGAATAACTAGGGAAGGAGTAGGGCCCATTCGGGTCCAATGTGGCAATCTGTGTGTGGAGCCGGAGGACACAGGTGATGTTTTAAATGATTACTTTTCATCAGTGTTCACTATGGCGAAGGACAATGTAGGTGCAGAGATCAGGGAGAGGGAGTGCAATGTACTTGAACATATTAGCATTGAAAGTGAGGAAGTATTAGCAGTTTTAGCAAGATTAAAATTGGATAAAGCCCCAGATGAGATGTATCCCAGACTGTTATATGAGGCAAGGGGGGACAAGGCAGGGGCTCTAACACCAATTTTCAACTCCTCTGTGGCCACAGGAGAGGTACCAGCGGACTGGAGGACAGCGAATGTGGTAACATTGTTGAAGAAGGGTAGCAGGGATAAACGAGGTGATTACTGGCTGGTGAGCCTAACATCACTGGTTGGAAAACTGTTGGAAACAAATTCTGAGAGACAGGATTAATCTCCATTTGTAGAGGCAGGGATTAATCAGGGACAGTCAGCATGACAGTCAGGGAGAGATCGTGTCTAACTAACTTGATTGAATTTTTCGAGGCGGTGACGAGATGTGTAGATGAGGGTAAAGCAGTTGATGTAGTCCACAAGGACTTCGGTTAGGATTTTCAATGGGACTCGCATGGAAGATTGGTCAAGAAGGTTAGCACCCATGGGATCCAGGGTAATTTGGCAAATTGGATCCCAAAATTGGCTTAGTAGCAGGAAACAGAGGGTAATATTGAAGGGTTGTTTTTACGAGTGGAAGCCTGTGACCAGTGGTGTACCACAGGGATCGGTGCTGGGACTTTTGCTGTTTCTGGTGTACATTAATGATTTAGACTGGAATGTAGGAGGCATCGTCAGTAAGTTCACAGATGACACGACAATTGGTGGTGTCGTAAATAGTGAGGAGGAAAGCCTTAGATTGCAGGGTGATATAGGTGGGCTTGTAAGATGGGTGGAGCAGAGGCAAATGGAATTTTATCCTGAGAAGAGTGGATTTCTGCATTTTGAGAGGACTAACAAAGCAAGGGATTATACAATAGGTACCTAGGAAGTAGAGAAGGTCAGAGGTACCTTGGTGTACTTGTCTATAAATCACTGAAGGCAGCAGCACAGGTAGACAAGGTTAGGAAGGCATATGGGATACTTGCCTTTATTCATCGAGGCATAGAATAAAAGAGCAGGGAGGTTATGATGGAGCTGTATAAAACGCCAGTTCGGCCACAGCTGGAGTACTGTGTACAGTTCCGGCACCGCACTAAAGGAAGGATGTGATTGCACTGGAGAGGGTGCAGAGGGGATTCACCAGGATGTTGCCTTGGCTGGAGAATTTCAGCTGTGAAGAGAGACGGAAAAGGCAAGGGTTGTTTTCCTTGCAGCAGAGAAGGCTGAGAGGGGACATGATTGAGGTTTACAAAATTATGATGGGTAGTTATAGGTTAGATAGGAAGAAGCTTTTTCCCTTAGCAGAGGGGTCAATAACCATGGGTCATAGATTTTAGGTGAGGGGCAGGAGGTTTAGAGGGGAATTGAGTGAAGAAAATCACCCAGAGGGTGGTTGGAATCTGGAACGCACTGCCTGAAGGGGTGGTAGAGGCAGGAACCCTCACAACATTTAAGAAGTAGTAAGATGAGCACTTGAAACGCCTTAGCATACAAGACTACCGGCCAAGTCCTGGAAAATGGGATTAGAATAGTTAGGTGCTTGATGGCCGGCACAGATGCGATAGGCGGAAGGACCTGTTTCTGTGGTGCATAACTCAATGATTCTATGGCTCTATGCTTATTGAAACAGCAAAGGACGCGCAAAAATACGTGCTACACTCATTCAAAGCAAGCTAGCCTTTATAAAAAAAATCTGAGTTTATTAAAGGGGAGCACTCTTGAAAAACTATATGAAGTGAAATATCATAGATAAGACATTGGGAATGCCGGACAGTTTTAAAAATCATGACGGACCCAATCAGACTCGAAGCTGAGTATTATGTAAAAAAATGTTTCTTCGATATGGGATTACATCTGGTCTGACGTAGAGAAGTGAATACACGATTATATTTAATTGGTGTTCTCGCTGATGATATAAAAGTAAGATAAGTATTAAAGGGACATCAGCCAAATTTGAAGACATTATAAACGCTTGAGATCCCTGCTTCAATCAGCGCTCCAATTATAGACAAATCCTGCGCGATGAGCAACGATCTTGGTTCAGGACATCTCCTGCAAGTGTTCAGTGCCTTCACCAGTGAGCTGAAAAGCAGGCACTAGAAGAAAAGGTTTACTGCGGCAGTCTGGGTCAGGGTGGGTTGGAGATTGGCGTAGTGTAACTGACGAGTGGCTTTAAAATCTGCCAGCAACGTTACACCAAAATTACTCATAGGTGCGAACAATTTCCTGCCAGTGGAGCTTAATGCTTTCATTGCATTAAACAATGGCACTTCAGTAAGATGTGCCAACATTAAATCTTGACTACCTCAAGCGCTGGAGAAAGCAAAAACATTTAAGATTAGAGGGGTTACTGAAGTAAAACAACCTCCTGCAGCAGTCGAAGCAAAACATATTCTTGGCAACATCAATGATGCGAATCAAGCAGTTTGGTGTGCAGACGTATATGACAATGGATAGATCATTAATTTCAAACTCTACACCGGATCAAGTGAAACATTTTGATCAGACAAAGAACAGTGGCTCTCCACACCTTTCTTGTAACCAAAGGAAACCCAGTTACATGGCCAAAGAAGGGTTGAAATGGAAATCAAGTGGAAGTTGCAGGCAACTCTCCAGTAGAAGGGAAAACAAATATTGAAACACTGTATTTCCTAAGAAATCAGCAGTTCTCACTTTTAAGCAGAAGAGCTTGCATTGACCTTCATCTTCCAGAGAAAGGAGAAGATGTGAAGCAACAAAACTTCAGGAGACACTTTCAAGAGGAATTTCCAAAGTTGTTTGCAGGTCTAGGGTGACTGAAGACCGAGTAGAGACTTAGTTTGTAGAAAGATCCGAGGAGCTTCCATGCACACATCAATTAGAAGACATGACCAGATGGGACTCATTTGTTTTATTACACTGAGCCTACAGATAGGTGCTCAGGAATGGTTCCTATTCCTAAATCAAACGGGGTGGTCTTCGTATTTGTATAGAAGTAACTCAACTTAATACGGCAGTGGCATCAGAAGTTCATCCAATGGCCTGAGTGGACAAAAGTTTGGCAAAGGTTCCAGAAGTACTGTCTTCACGAAGCCTGATGTGAATAGTGGCTGTTGCAGGCGCCGTTAGATAAGAAACCAAGTTATTGAAGACTTTCATTACTCTCTTTAGAATATTTTGTTGCAACCATCTTCCATTTGGAATCACTTGAGCTCCAGAAATATTCCAGAGAACTATGTCAAATATTCTGCAAGGCGTCGATGGTGCAATCTGACACATGGGCGACATCCTTAATTTACAGGGAGTCCATAGAGAAATATAGCCAAAGTGTTACAAAAGTGTTGAATCATCTGCAGAATGAAGGCCCAACATTGAATGAGATATGTGGGTTTACAAAAACGTCCATTCATTTTTGGGACACATTGTCAGAAGTAGCGAATTGGCAGATAATGGCCAACCCAAAACAGATAAAAGCAATTAGTGAATTTCCACTTCCTACTTCGACTCATGATCTTCAATGGTTTCTTTGCATTGTTGGCAACATTCCTAGTTAATCTAGCCCACGTTCCGAATTTGTGACAACTGCCCAGAAAATCTCAGGCATAATGCTGGGATTCACATTAGAAACAAGCATTCCAACGGATCGAGAAGATGCTGATTTCGCCGGATGTTTGAGCTCATTGCAACCCTTCATTATAAACTGCAATCGCAGCTAACGCCTCGTCCACAGTATGTTTCCAAGAACAGCCCAATGGAAGTTTATTACGCATTACAAGCACTGCTTGACATGGAGTAGAGATAGACTGCGTTAGAGAAGGACTCTCTCACTGTCACCTCGGCTTGTGAGAACTTTTCAAACTACATTTCAGGCTTAAAGATTGTCACTGAGACAGAGCACAAACCTATGGTTTTCATGCTTGAGGAAAATGAACTCACTAGGATGCCAGCACAGATCAAGAGATTCCGGCTGAGGCTTAAGTGGTTCACGTGTAAAACAGCATATGTACATGGCAACTGCCCCAGCAAACGACAGCAGATGCATTGTCCCGAATGATGGCTGATAATCCTACTCGACAGGATGATAACTTTATTAATGACATCGAGTCATATTCGCAGGTCACTACATCACAATGTCTGGCATGTTCAAACAGACTCCAACACATTTGTCAGGCACCGAGACAAGATGAAGAATGCATCTGTATTTTCAAAAGTTAAAGAAAGATTGGCCACAATAGACTCCCAAGGATAAGAGAATGAAAATCGTCTTCGAATATAGAGGACACTTTACTATATTGGATGATTTGCTGGTATAGGAGGGAAGACTGGTAATTTCAGACTCAGTCAGACTGGACATCATGGACAAAATACACCAGGGTCAAAGGGCATAACTAAATGTAAAACAGGGGCTCGAGTCTGTGTGGTGGCCAAGAATCTCGAAGGATATAAAATAACTGATTTCGAATTGTGACATATGCACAGTGCATCTTCAAGATGCACTCATCAAGGCTCTTCAACAGCACTTTCCAATTCCCATCGAGAATATCAAGGGCAGCATATGCATGGGAACACCTGCATGTTCCCCTCTAAATTACACAACGTCCTGAATTGAAACAATATTGCCATTCTGTCACCGTTTCTGAGTTAAAATCATGGAAGCCCCTTTCTAACAGCACTGTTGGTGTACCTACACCCCAAGGACTACAGCAGTTAAAGAAGGCAGGTCACCACCACCTTCGCAAGGGAAATTAGGGAGGGCAATAAATGTTGGCCGAGCAAGCGACGCCCACATCCCATGAACTAATAAAACAGCTCACAGAATGAAAGAGAACCTTTAATTTAGACCGAATTCCCAACTACATCATGAGAATGGTTGGCGAGGAATTTATTCTTCTTTGAGGGGTGATCCTGTCTAATTATAATTGAATACTTCTCAAGATAGATCGAAACTAAACGGATACAGGCAACAACTGAAGCAGTCATCAGGGTTTTGCACGAAGTTTTCGCAACACATGATATACTTGATCAGATAAACTCGGATAATGGACCACAATTTGCAATTGATTACTTCCGGCATTTTGCAGAAAAAATATGGATTGTTCATTTAACAATTTCTCCTAAGTATCCACAATAAAATTGAGAAGCTGAGGGAGCAGTCAGAAATATTTTTTATTCGTGTCTGGGATGTGGGCGTTGTTAGGTAGGCCAGCATTTATTACGCACCCCGAATTGACTTTGCGAAGAGGTGGTGAACTACCTTCCTGAACTGCTGCAGTCAATGTGGGGTATGTACACCCACAGTGCGGTTATGAAGGGGGTTTCAGGATTTGATACACCCCGTTGCTACTGTGCCTAGGTGTTGAGGGGGATTCTATGCAGTGTCAATCAAGCGGGCTGCGTTTTCCTGGATGGTGTCGAGCTTCTTGAGTGTTGTTGGAGCTGCACCCATCCAGGCAATGGAGAGTATTCCATCACACACCTCACTGGTGCCTTGTAGATGATGGACAGGTTTTGGGGACTCAGAAGCTGAGTTACTCACCGCAGGATTCCTAGCCTCTGACGTGCTCTTGCAGCAATGGTATTTAAATGGCTACTGCAGTTTAGTTTCTGGTTAATGGTAACCCCCAGGATGTTGATAGTGGAGGATTCAACATTACTCATGACATTTCCTGGTTTGATTCTCTCTTGTTGGAGGTGGTGATTGCCTTGCAGTTGCGTGGCGCGGTTGTTACTTATCATTTTTCACCCCGACCCTGGATGTTGTCCGGGTCTTGTCACATTTCTACACGGACTGCTTCAATATCTGAGGAATCACAAATGGTGCTGAACATTGTGTTATCATCAGCGATCAACCCCACTTCTCACCTTATGATTGACGGAGGGTCATTGACAAAGCAGCTGAAGACGGTTGGGGCTAGAACACTACACTGAGGAACTACAGCAGTGATTTGTTGGAGCTGAGGCCATTGACGTCCAACAACCACAACCATCTTCCTTTGTGTCATGTACAATTCCAACCAACGGGGAGTTTTCCCCCTGATTTACATTGACTTCAGTTTTGCGAGGACTCATTGATGCCATACTCGGTCAAATGCTGCCTTGATTTCAAGTGCAGTCCCTCTCATAACACGTCTTGAGTTCAGCTCTTTTGTCCATGTTTGAACCGGTTTGGGGGTGTGGGATAATGTGTTCAGGAGCTGAGTGGACCCTGCCGAACACAAACTGTGCATTAAAACTATGTTGAAGAATAATCAAGATTTCCATTTAGCATTGCTCCATTATTATGCCGATTAATGCCATCAGAAATGGCAAGACAATTCTACCCAAGAAATTGCTTCCAAGGTTAAAAGTAAGAATTATTAGACAGGACAAGACAAAGAAAAGTCGTAGTGTAACAAAGTGAGGCATAATTATCACAGGAGGTACTGGACCAGAAACCTACAAAAGTTGTCAGAAGGGCAATAGGTAAGAGCAGAAAGACAAAATTCAACAGCGAATTTGTACACGACGAACGAAAGAATGTGCTGGATGGAGAAATAGAAGAATCTTCTCCCTTTACAGCAAAGACATCAGTTGATCATACATCTACACAACTCAAATATTGACCGACAATTCAAAATGCATTTAAAACTACAAATCTCAATGAAGACGATCCGAATCAAGACACAACTGATCAGAGAAAGACTACCAATCTTCCACATCTGACAACAACAAGCCCACAGAGAGCTGTGAAGCCTCTTGGCAGATTGAACTGGTGAAATCTGAGACCTCGGGGGGAGTGTGTAATATGTAAATAAAAAGAGTTAATGTATGTAAACATGTATTGGGATAACGACTTGGTGCGATATGTAGTACAAGGGTTAATCTTGAGAGAGTGCAAAGAATAAAGAATAAGAATAAAGAGATCCTGTGGGAGAGACTGGAAACAGATGCATCATGGCGTTTGAAGGAGTCACACAGACTGGTGTGGAGTTCATATAGTTATGAAACAAATAATAATGTTTAATTACTGCAGTCATTAATTGATGACGTAGACAGGCGCATGCACGAACCCATACTGGGAAGAAGGAAAATGTTCTGGCACACTGATAACATGGTAAGAACCAAACATGTAACACTTAATCCTTATTCTGAAGAAAATTGGAATGTTCATTTCCAGCTACTTAGATTAACCTGGGAGAAAGGGAAAAAGTTACAATACTTACCAGCCAATCAGCTCACAGGCTTCCTGACTTGGTGGAAATGGGAGAAGAAATCGGGAAGTGGCTGCTCGGACGGCGGAGACGCTGCACCACCGCTGTAATTGTGCCCCGTCTCTCTCGCTGTGACCCTCGCTGCACATCCGCCGGGGCTGGCGGCTCAGATTCGGGGCCTGAGACATGGGCTGGAACTTTTCGTTAGGTGGGAGTCCCCATCCACGCCTAAAGGCTGCTGAGGGCAAAACACTCGCGGCGTCAGGTGGAGGGCCTTAGGTGCCAGTTAATTGTCTGCTTAAGGGTCTTCATTGGCCTGGGGCAGGTGAACCATTTCTTGCTGCCACAGCCCGTGTAAAATTACAACGGGGTGGAAGAGGTTTGGAGCAGCCACGCCAAACCCCTTTCCCCACCCCCACGCCCACCCGCCGCCGTCGCCTCCAACTCAATTTCACAGACCCAGCCATCAGTCCACTCATTTGGTGACCATAAAATTCGAGCCTTGGTGTTGCTGAGGCTTCTCACGCCTCCTCTCAGCTTCCTGGAGCCACACCGCACATGCTCCGTGCATAGACGATTCCTGGGGTCTGCAGCAGACATTCTGATGGAGATCGGCCGTAGTCACCCGCGAGGAGCATCCTGGGTAAGATTATCTGCCATTTGTCCAATGGAATGAAGAGGCAGATCCTGTTTCATATGTATAGAAAAATACAGTGGTACAAAACAGTGAACACCATCCACAGCCACTCCCCACCAAGCTCAGGCAACAATTCATTTGATTTGATTTTAAGTAGATTTTAAAAATTGAATCATGTTTCTCTAATATTATTTCTTATTTTTCCTTCTGAGCCTTTGAAATTCATCTGACAATGCAATGTTAGTGAGTGGTGATTGATTGTCCTGGGAAACAACAAGAAGAAGCTCTGGGGCTGGAGGTCAAGGCACTAGCATGTTTTGTAACTCATCGTGGTGCCTGAAGTATGCAATCTGCGTTAGCCGGCTCATTGAGTAAGTATGAACCTTTGTTAAACACTTTATCTTTTAATAGTTACATGGAAATTGTTTTTTCAACAAAGTAGCTTAACATTTGTCCCTGTTTTTTTCTTGGAGTTCCAATTCAGTCACTTCATTGACCAGGTATGTATAGGCCATTCCTTTCCCTTTTTCTATGTTACTCTTAGTTAAAGATACAGTGAATGATAGTCCCTCATTCTGTATCTGACACTTCTGCATATTGAGCAGTTAAAGACACATACTTTTATTTAGTAATGAGTTACATTCTGTACTGGGAACATCAGCCTTTAAAATACTCATCCTTTTTTTCAATTCCTTCCTTGGCATCACCCACTCCCTATTTCAGTGACCTCATTCAGCCATACAACCCTCTGAATGAGGGGAAACCCTTTCCAGTGTCAGAACAGTCGGTAGCAGACAGAAGAGATTTAAGGTAATTGGGAAAAGAAACAGAGGTGACATGATGGAAGACGTTATGCAGTGAGTTGTTTTGATCTGGAATCCACTGCCCAAAATGATGGTGGAAGCAGATTCAATAGTAACTTTCAAAAGGGATGAATACTTGAATTGGAAACATTTTCAGGACTACAGGTGAATGGCAGGAGAGTGGGTCTAAATTGCACATCTCCTTCAAAGGGCTTGCCTGGGCATGATGGGCTGAATGGCCTTCTTCTGTGCTGTGTCATTCCATGATTTTAGGAAAACTGTGCTCCTCCAATTCTGGCCTCTTACTCACCAATAACCTGTTGACCAATGCTCAGCTTGGTCCCGCCAGGGTAATCGGCTGCAGACTTCATTACAGCCTTGGCACAAATGTGCAGAAAAGACCTGACAGTAGAAACATAGGAACACCACCAATTGCATGTTCCCCTCCCAGTCACACACCTTCCTGTGTTGGAAATGTATTGATACTGTTTCATCATCACTGGGTCGAATTCCTGGATCGCCCTCTCCAACATCATTGTGGGTGTACGGACAGCACATGGGCAGCAGTGGTTCAGGAAGGCTGTTCACCACCACCTTCTGAAGAACAATCAGGGGTGGACAATATGTTGCCTTTTCCAGTGATGCCCACACCCCATGAATGAATCGTACAGAGAAAAAATAAATTGTTTGCTCTGAATTTCTGTAATTTACTAACTTCTGAAAACTCCTTTTACACAGTTTTAGAATAGGAAAATTTGTAGATAGGAAACGCAAACATCACATCAAAATCTGAACATTTCTTTCAATACTTTAGGAGCTGAAAATCATTGCCCGTTTTAATATAGAAGGAGAAATATGTTAACCAGTTACGCAACCTGTAGAAACGTTCACACCATTCACAGCGGGGAGAAATTGTATACGTGTTTTGTATCAGGATGAGGTTCAACAGATCAACCGATCTGGAGAGGAACCATGGAAATGTGGGGACTGTGGGAAGGGATTCAATTACCCATTCAAGCTGGAAATTCATCAACACACTGATGCTGGGGAGAGACCATTCTAGTGTTCCATGTGTGGAAAGGGATTCAGTCATCTCACCTCACTGAACACCAACATGTTCGCAATTATAAGAGACCATTTAAATGTCGCGAATGTGAGAAGAGCTTTTAAAGCAGGAAACATCTGATGAAACAGACACTAGTGAGAGGTCGTTCGCATGCTCCGTGTGTGGAAAGAAATTCGCTCACTCATCCCACCTTCTAACACATCAACCGTTTCGCTGTGAAAGGAGTTTTCTGATATTGAGAAGAGCTGTGAAAGCAGAAATGTACTTATGAAACAGCAACACAATTACAATGCGGAGAGGCCTATACGTGCTCCATGTTTGGGAAGGTATTCACTCAGACATTCAATCTGTGGAAACACCAGTGAGTTCACAAGTGACTGCAGGGGCTGGATTCTGCTCTTCTTGCTGCTGTTAATCACATGTTGGACTGAACCATGTTCTACCAGTTAGGGTTTATTTGAATTGATGTCAATAATCCCTGAAACTGGGCAGGGGTTCAATATTCCAGACTTATGTGAATTAAATCATCTTTGTGCCTTTGCTTTCACTAAGATAAGAGGAGACTTATGTTCTGCGACTGAGTGCTCCATTTTGGGCCTTTTCTCCTTTGTTAATGGAGACTTCTATTTGTATAGTGCATTTCATGGCTTCAGAATGCCCCATCCTGTTTTACAGCTAATGAAGTTAGCTGATGTGTACTTAGTGCACCTTAAAGCTGATGGTGCCGGATGCTCTGCAGCACATTTCACACCATATGAATGCCAAAATGAAAAGCTTTACTAAAAGCTGATGTTTCACAAAGGGAGACCTCCCCAGCCCAAAGGACATTGGTTGCGTTTAATGGGGTGTGTGTGTCTCTGGCCTACAGAAGGAAAACGGGTCACAACAAACAGACAGTTTAACAGACTGCCCATGGTCCACTCTAACTACGAACCTACCCCTTTCTCTCTCAATATTTTTGGACACTGCTGCAGTAATTGCTCCTCTGACCTTTCCTCTCTTGTCCATCTGAATCCCCTAATACACAGCCCTATAGAAACGCCCTCCCCACTAATCTTCACTGTGATGGATTCCACACCAGTCTCCCCATCTCCCTCGATACTAAAACTACTGAACTCAGTATTCTCCCCCTGAAATTTACCGACTCTAACATTGAACACTGGTGTCTCTCAGATTCTCCTTCTTGATTTACCTCTTATCCACCTTCCTCTGCCCTTGGTTTTGTTTCGTACTCTGTATCTTGGTCCATCACTTGGGATTCTCAGTATGAACAGCGTGGGATGTGTTCTGAGACCTGATGTCCCATCATTCCACCCTGGGATTCTCAGTATGAACAGCGTGGGATGTGTTTTGAGACCTGATGTTCCATCATTCCACGCTGGGATTCTCAGTTTGAACACAGTGGGGTGTGTTTTGAGATATGAAGACCCAGATCGCCACCATTAAAGAAACAAGGAGAGGACCAAATGGGCTGAATGGTTGTTCTTTATGACATTGCCACATTGCCTTGTAATCAATCTCCCAGAGTCATGCTCAGTATGGGCTGGGATTGTTTGATGGGAAAGTGCAGAAAGAGCTTTATTCTGTATCTAACCCATTTGTAGTGCAGAGGGAGATTTACTCTGCATCTAACCCCGTGCTGTACGTGCCCTGGGAGAGATTGATGGGACAGTGTAGAGGGAGCTTTAATCTGTATCTAACCCATGCTTTACCTTCCATGGGAGTTTTCACAGGGACAGTATAGAGGCAGTTTTACTCTGTATCTGTCCTCGGAGTATTTGATGGGGACAGTGTAGAGGGGGTTTTACTCTGTGTCTAGCACTGTGTTGTACTTGCCCTGGGAGAGTTTGATGGAACAGTGTAGAGGAAGCCTTACTCTATATCTAACCCCATGCTGTACACGCCCTGGGAGTGTTTGATGGAACAGTGTGGAGTAAGCTTTACTCTGTATTCCAGCCACAGTCAGCACCTTCAGGTTAGGCGCAGAAGGATATGCATAGGAGCAGGGGTTGACTACAAGCCCCTTCGACTCTGCTCCACGCTTTAATAAGATCATGGCGATCTTCTACTTCAGCACCACGCTCCCAAACTATCCCCATATCCATTGATTCCTTTAATATGCAAAATTTATCAATCGCAATGACTGAGCATCCACAGCCCTTTCGGGTTGTTAATTTTGATCATTTTGTTGGAACTAATTTTCATCAGATCGATTCAGTGTAACCTGCTCATGGACATTAGCGATGGGCAACAAATGCTGACCTTAGCAGAGACGCCTACATCCCATGAAAGAATACAATTACCACAGAAAGACAGATCCATAATGGCTGAACTCTTACTCCGAGACTGTGGCCTCTCGATCTAGTCTAAGCAGTCAGGGGAAAAGTCGTCTCAGCATCTACTCTGCCAAGTTCTATAACGATTTTATGTGTTTCAACAGATAATCTTAAATTTGACAAACTCAAAGGAATATAGGCCTCTACTACTAGTCTCTCCTCAGAGGACAATCATAGAATCATTCGAGAGAGCCTTTGTTGCAATATCTCTCAGGAAAATGTATACTTCTTAGCATTTCTCTATGGGTGAAAATTTTAGAAATGTTGTACTCCTCGGTTGCAGGTCCACTGCTGGCTAGTCAGGCCTATCTGTGACCGGCGGCTTCTCCCACAGAGAAATTCACCAACAAGAACAACGCGATTTATATGTTATAAAACATCCCAAGGTGACCTTGACAAAAATTCTCAGTTGCGACGCTAGTCTGACTGTTCAGTAATTGCAGGATTTGCCCCATCTCTCTTTTTTCTTACATAGGGTCTAACACTTACCACCCTCAATTCCTCTGTCTTCACTCCCATATTCAAGGAGGATTGGACAATTCTGGCCAGAGCCTCTGCTATTTCCACCACTCCTCCCCTCAACACCTCCCTCATGCATTCAATCCAGACAGTGTCATTATTCTCCTTTATTGTAGTGATGGATTGAAAGGTGTGAACTGAACTGTTTGTTCAGTGTCTGTAATTAATATCAGTCTCCATGGACCCTTATTCTACCAGTGGAGGGTTTCTTTCTTCTATTAATAAAGGACTCTTTTCAATGTGTTATCCCATAGTGTCTGTGTCGAGCCACAACCTCGTAACTAATAGGGGTCAGCGGCTCTCGAGCGAGCGAGAGGATAGATCAGAATCTGAGAACAATAGATTGGAATGTTACAACAGTGGATCAGAATTTGAGAACAATAGTTTGGAATGATACAACGATGGGCAGGAGTTTATCCTCACAACTTTACTCTTTTTCTACACAATATGATTGGCTGTCATTCAACTCTCAGATCCATCGTGCACATCAGATTATTCAGTACATTTACTGTCCCATGTTGGCTCTCACTGGTGTCCCGGGTAAGTCTGACTATACAGCTTGTAATTTTATAAACCGTGTTTAACTGCATTACTGTTCTTATCATTTACTCTGCCCTGCTTGCTGCTGTTGTTCATCCTGGTAAATCTTTATCTCCATCTATTAGCTGTGTGAACCATTGCTCACTGTATTACTGTTCTTGTTATTTACTCACTCATCTTTGCTGTGGTTTTTGCTGCCCCTGCTAATTCTCGATTTCCAGCTATGAGATCTGGAAACCCCGTTTTACAGCAATAATGTACGTGTAAATTAAATCATGTAAAAAGCAAAGCCATCGGTATCCATAATAAACTCCGTCTACTATCAGTGAACCATTTAACGCTCTTAGGCCGATGTCTGAGTCTGAACCGAATCTGTACAAGCCGTACAGTCTACACCCGAACAGGACTGGGACAAATTGCTCTGCAGGAAGGATTGCTCGTACTGTTGGGGATGGTTTAAACTAGATTAGCAGAGGAATGGGAACAAGCGCGCAGGTTCAGATGGGACAAATTCAGGACAGGATTCGGCAGGCAGAAAATTAGCGAGAAACTCTGAAAGACAAAAGAAGCAAAGGTTAAAAAGTGTGCAACATTAGAATGTGTCAGTGTAAAAAAGGAATGTATTTACATCCAATGAATCTAGCAAATAAAACCAATGAACCCAGGACACCGATATACACTTGGCAACATGACAACATTGCTGGAACAGAAACTTGGCTTAAAGACGGGCAATGATGGCAGATCAACATACATGGATAAAAGTTTTTCAGGCAGGATAGAGAGGCTGATAAAAAGCAGGGGTCGTGGGTTAAGGGTTAAGCAGGGTTAAGGAACCAACAACAGCTTTGATGAGGGATGATGTGGGTGGTGCTAAGAAATAAAAAAAGGACAGCCACACTACTATGGGTGTACTATAGAATCCAAAATTGTGAGAGCGAGATAGAAGAACAAACATGCAGGCAAATATCTGAGTGCAAAAACAATAGGGCAATAATGGATGGGGATATAAACTACCCCAATAACAACCGGGATACAAATAGTATGAAGGGCACAGAGGGTAATAAATTCTTCAACTGTATTCAAGAGAACTTTGTTTTCGCCAGCACAGAACAAGCCCAATGAGACGGGGCGCAATTCTAGATTTATTCTTCTGAACTGAAGTTGGGCAAGTGGATGAAGCAACAGTGGGTGACCATTTTGGAGACGGTGACTATAATGCAGGTAGTTTTAGCATAATCATGGAAAAAAGGACAACGATAAAACAGGAATAAAGGTTCTAAATTGGGGGAAGCAAAGTTTTACGAAGCTGAGAGGTGATCTGGCGAAAATTGACTTGATAAAGCTACTTCAAGGAAAGTCAGGGGTAAACAGTGGGAGACATTTAAAAGCGAGATTTTACATGCACAGTGTAGACATGTCCTGGCAAAGATAAAGTGTGGCAATGCCAAATCTATAGCCCCCTGGTTATCTAGAAGCAGACAGGGTAAGATAAAGCAGTAAAATAAAGCTTATGATGGTCACACAAAACGCAATACTTTAGAAAGCCTAAAGGAGTAAAGGCAGTGCAGGGGTGAAATATCAGTGGAAATTAGGAAAGTAAAAAGAAGACATGAAAAATAATTATTTTCTCGTAAAATCGAAGAGAACCCAAAGATGTTTTTGAGTACATTAAGAGAAATGGATAACTAAGGAAAGGGTAGGGCATATCAAAGATGTCCAGGGCAACTTATGCATGGATGCAGAAGATGCGGATAGTGTTCTCAATGAGCGTTTTGTCTCCTTCTTCTCAAAGGAGAGGGATGATCCAGACAGTGTAATAATGGAGGAGGAGTGTGAAATATTAGATAAAATAAGCATAATGATAGTGGAAGTACGGGAGGGTCTGGCATTCCTGAAAGTGGATAAATTGTCAGCACGGATGGATTGTATCCCAGGTTGTTAAAGGAAGCCATGGAGGAATTAGCGAATGCTCTGCAGATCATCTTCAAATCTCACGAGATACAGGCCAGGTACCAAAAGATTGAACGTCTGTGGACATTGCATCATTGCTTCAAAAAAAAAACAACATTGCAAGGGATAGGGAAAACGATTATGGGTGGATCAGTCTAACCTAGGAGGTAGGCAGATTAGAGTAATCGAGTCAAAGAATTATGCAGCAAAGAAACAGGTCCTTCGGCACATTGTGTCTGAGCCGGCTATCGAACACTTAACCATTCTAATCCCATTTTCCAACGCTTGGCCTTGTATTCTATGGCATTTCAAGTTCTCATCTAAATACTTCTTAAATGTTGTGAGGGTTCCTGCCTCGACCAGCTCTTCAGGCTGTGTATTCCAGATTCCAACCACCCTCTGGGTGAAAATGTTTTTCTTCACATCCCCTCTAAACCTCTTGCCCCTTACCTTAAATCTCTGCCCATTGGTTCTGGACCCCTCTGTTAAGGGAAAACGTTTCTTCCTATCTAACCTATCAATGCCATTCGTAATTTTCTGGGCCTCAATAATGTCCCCCCTCAGCCTTCTCTTTTCTAAGGAAATCAACCCTAGACTTTTCAGTTTCGCTTCATCGCTGACATGCTACAGACCAGGCAACATCCTGGTGAACCTCCTCTGCACCCTCTCCAGTGCACTCACATCCTTCCTATGGAGTGGTGCCCAGAACTGTACAGAGTACAACAGCTGTGGCCTAACCAGTGTTTTATAATTCTGCATCATAACCTCTGGGCTCGTGTATTCTATGCCTGGACTAATGAAGGCAAGTGTCCCATATGCCTTCCTAACCACATTATCTACATGTGCTGCTGCCTTCAGTGATCTATTGAAATTTACACCAAGATCCCCCTGACCTTCTGTACATCCTTGGGTCCCACCATCCATTGCATATTCTGAGAATCTCAAGATTATTTACGTAAATTATTACAATCAATTCTGACAGGATATACTGCCACATGGAAAAGCAGAGATTAATCAGGGATGGTCAGCATAATTTTTTTTAAGGGAAGGTCGCGTCTTACTAACTCAATTCAATTTCTTAGGAAGTAACAAGGTGGATTGTTGAGGATAGTGCAATGGATGTGGTCTGCATGGATTTTACTAAGGCTTTTGACAAGGATCTCAGGTCTGAAGAACAAAATATGAAATCTGTTTGGGTGGAGTTAAGAAACAACAAGGGGCAGCAAACATTGGTAGGGTTTGTTTATAGGCCACCAAACAGTAGTGGTAGTGTGGGGCATGGAATTAATCAGAAGATTAGAGAACCAGGCATCATGGGTAATGCAGAAAGCACGTGTGAGTTCAACCTTCATATCGACTGGGTAAACCTAATTAGAATGTTATGGATGATGTGTCTCTGGAGTGTGTTATGGATGGGTTTCTAAAGGAGTATGCTGAGGAACTGACTAGAGAACGGGAAATTTTAGATCTAGTGTTGTGTAATAAGACAGGGCTAATTAATAATCTTATTGTAAAATAACCTTTAGGGATGAATGACCGTAATATAATTGAATTTTACATTATGTTTGAAAGTGAGGTAGCTCAATCTTAAGCCAGGGTGTTAAGTTTGAACAAAAGAAGTTATGAAGGTATGAGGGGCAAATTTGCCGAGGTGGATTGGAAAAATACACGAAAAGAAAGGACCGTGCATAGACAATGGATATTCTTTAAAGAAATATCACATAGTTTACAGCAACTATACATTCCTTCAAGGCACATAAACCACAAAATTAAAGGCAGTCAACCATGGACAACAGAGGAAGTTAAGGATTGTGTATGATTAAAAGAAAAGTCCTACAAAATTGATAAACTAGAATATGAATGCTAGCTAGAAAAGATATAAAACCCGACTGTAAAAGCTTCTACAGGTACATAAAATGGAATCACTTGGCTAACAATATGTGGGCCCATTACAGGCAGAATCAGGAGAATTTATAATGAGGAATAGAGAAACGGCAGAGAAGGTAATTGATTACTTTGCGTCTGTCTTCACTGAGGAAAATACAAGAAATCGCCCAGAATTAGAGATCCGAGGGGTTAGGGTGAATGAGTAATTGAAGGAAATTAGTATTAGTAAGAATGTTGTCTTGCAGAATTAATAGGGCAGAAGGTTGATAAGTCCCCAGGAAGTGATATTCTACATCCCAGTGTTGAAAGAGGCAGCTATGGAGATACTGGATGCATTGGTGATCATCCTCCAAAATTATATAGATTCTGGAGCGGTTCTTCCGATTGAACGGTAGCAAATGGCACCCTACTATTTAACAAGGGAGGGACAGAAAAAATAGGGAATTACAGAGCTGTTAGCCTGACATCAGTCGTTGGGAAAATGCTTGAATCGATTCTAAATGATGTTATGAACGGACATGTGGATAATAATGATATGATTGGGCATAGTTAACATGGATTTATGAATGGGAAGTCATGTTTGATGAACCTGTGGAGTTTTCTGAGGATGTTACAAAGAGAATCAGTGTCGGTGGACGTGGTGTACTTGGATTTTCAGGAGGCGTTTGATAAAGTTCCCCACAGGAGGTTGGTTAGAAAAAATTAAGCACATGGAATAGGACTTCATATACTGGCATGGATTAAGGATCGGTTTCAAAGCAGAAAAGAGAGAGTAGACATAAAATTGTCATTCTCACGTTGGCAGGCTGTGACTAATGGGGTGCCACAGGGATCAGTGCCTGGGCCACAGTTATTTACAATATGTATCAATGCTTTCGATGTGGGCACCAAATGCAATATTTATAGGTTGGCAGATGACTCAAAACTACGTGGAAAGGTGTGTTGTGAAGGAGATGCAAAAAGGCTTCAAGGGGATATAGACAGGCTCAGTGAGTAGGCAAGAACGTGGCAGATGGAATATAATGTGGAAAACTGTGAGGTGATGCACTTTGGTAAGAGGAATAGATGTGCAGAGTATTTCTTAAATGGTAAGATATTAGATAGTGTACATGTACAAAAGGGACCTGGGTGTCCTTGTCAATAAGTCAGTGAATGCTAACATGCAGGTGCAGCAAGCAATTAGGAAGGCTCATGGTATGTTACCCTTCATCACAAGATGATTTGAGTACAGGAGGAGTGAAGTCAATCATATCCAAATTTGGTTAACCCACATTTGGAGTATTGTGTGCAGCTTTGTTCCACTTACTTTAGGAGGGAGAGCAATGAAGGTTCACCAGACTTGTTCCTGGGATGACAGGCCTGTCCTCTGAAGAGGAATTGAGGAAACTGGGCCTGCATTCTCTAGCGTTCCGAAGAATGAGAGGTGATCTCTTTGAAATATATAAAGTAGTTAAAGGGATAGACAGGGTAGATGCAGCTAAGGTACTTCCCCTGGCTGGGGACTCTAGAACCAGGGGACACAATTTCAAAATAAGGGGGATGCCACTAAGGACAGAGTTTAGGCGAAATCTCTACTCCAAGGGCTGTTAATCTTTGGAACTCTGTCTCCAGAGGGCTGTGGACGCACAGTCATTGAGTATGTTCAAAGCAGAGATTGACAGATTTCTAAATACAAATGACATGAGGGGATATGTGCGGAAAAGGTAATGAAGTGGTCGATCAGCCATGATCATACGAAATGGCAGGTCAGTCTCGATGGGCTGGATGGACTACTCCTGCTTTTATGGTCTTATGTTCCTATGTTTCTAAATCTTTGATTTGTCTCTGCTTCCACCACCCTCATGGGCTGTGAGTTCCAGGTCATTATGATCTACTGCTTATAAACTTTCTTCCTCATATTCCCCCTGCATCTCTTACTCAAAACTTTCAATCTGTGTCCCACAGTCCTTGTTTAATCAGTTAATGGAAACAGCTCTTCCTTGTCTATCGTATCTAAACTTGTCAACATCATGAGATGTCTAGACAGGTAGGTAGGGAGAAACTGTCCCCACTCATCCGAGGATCAACGGGTGGGGATAGAGTTAATGTACTTGGTTAAAAAAAAAACATCCCAACATGAGGAAAACGTGTTCACACAGCCAGTGGTTAGGATCTGGAATATGCGGCCAGAGAGTGCGATAGAGACAGGTTCATTTGACACAACCGACAGGTAATTATTTCGTAACACGAAAAAGAAGAATATGTAGGCTTATGGGGATAAGGCAGGAAAATGGCACTAACGGAAGTGCTCACTCAGAGAGCTGGTGCAGATACGATGGGCTGAATGGCCTCCTTCTGCGCTGCAACAACTCTGTGATTCTGTCATAATTTAGTCCACTTCCAGTAAATATTCTCTCAATATCCTTTGCTCTAGGGAGAACAACCCCAGCTTTTGCAACCTCACCTTCTAACGGAAATCTCCCATCCCTGGAACTATACAGATAAATTTGCTCTGCAGCCTCTCAAGCAAACTCATATGCGTCCTAAACTGTGATGACTAGAACTGGATACAATACTCCATTTGGGGCCTAACCAGAGCTGCATACATTTTCAGCATAACGTTCCCGCTTTTGTACACTATGCCTCCATTTAAGAACCCCAATATCTCATATGCGTAGCAATCACTATCTCAATATGTCCTGCCACTTTCAAAGATCTTTGCACAACCACACACAGGTCCATCTGTTCCTGCACAGTCTTTAGAACTGAGCCATTCGGTTTGCAAAACCTCACACTATCCCTTCTGCCATAATGCATCACCACACACTCCTCTGTATTAAATTCGATCTGCCACTTCTCTGCCCATTTTGCTAGCCTATCTATCTCCTGTTGCAGGAAGTTTGCATAAACCTCACTGTTTGCCATTCCTCCAAGTTAGGTTTCATCAGCAAATGTGGGGATTCGTCTCTGAATTCCAAGATTCAAGTCATTAACATATAACAAAAAAAACCAAAAACGCAGAGGTGGCAGCACTGACCCTTGGGGAACACGAAATGTCTACCATCCTCCAGTCTGAAAAACAACCATTTTGCACATTTCTCTGTTTTCTGTCCTTAAGCCAATTTTTGATCCAATTGGACACTCACCCTTCTTTTCCATGAGGCTCAACATTGTTCACCAGCCTTTTATGTGGCATCGAATCAAACACTTTCTTAAAACCTTTATGAACAGCAATTACCCCATTCCTTCATCAACCTTATCAGTTGCATCATCAGAAAATCCAATTACGTTCGTAAAGCATGATCTGCCTTTTGAAAATTCATCCTGACAATCGTTAAATAACGTAAACCTATCCAAATGTGTGTAAATTCTGTCCCTCTGATTATTGTTTCTAAACCCTTACTCACCACTGATCTCAAACTGATGGAGAAAATTAAGATTTTCCCAATTGTTGAACAAATTCTCCAGACTCAGATGTTGAGAATCAAACACTTTATTGCATGATATCATGGGGTTGCACACCTTACCTAAAGTCTACTCCCAAAGAGCTACAGATCGCCGTGGATTTATATCGTATAAAAGAGGCAGAGCTAACAGTTTCCCAATTAGATAAACACCCATAAGATGGTCACAAGACTGCCTACTTGATTGTGCACCATGCAGAGTCCGAGGTCAGCAAAACATCAGTTTCAACAATAACAAGCTGGTTCCTTAATCCAATGTCCACTCCAGACACCATATCTGGCCGTAATGTCTGATTGTGGTTAGCTGCTCTGTCTACAATTTATGACCGTTGGTTGTGGTTAGATTAGCTACAAGCTGTGTCCTGCTTTTCTGCTTCTACAAAGTTAAGTCATAATTAGCAAAGCTCAGAAAAATTTCTCCAACAATCCCTCCTTTTATCATACCATGATAACACAGCATCATCATGAGTAGAGGGAGAGGCAGGGTCTTAAAGTAATCATTGAAGCAAAATATATTTTTCTGCCATCGCGCTGTATCAGCCACAAGGCCAAGCTGGCAATACATGATTGATTAATCTCAGCTTAAATGTTCCCATAAACTCTGTTCTTAAAATTCTAAAATTCTGTTCTCACAGTCCCCTCTTGACTCTTCAAAACCCCTTTAAGAATCCTTCCCTTGATCCCACCTAAGTGCCTTTAATGGTCTCTATTTGTCTAGAAACAGCCTTCAACACCCGGAGGGGTCGCACTCAATACATCGCCTGCTTATATCTCAAGGGGGCTGTGGGAACTCTGTAAAGTTTTGCAGGGGCTTCAAATACTTGTTTACAAAATAAAAGGTGGAACACTTGTTCAATTACCATCTCATTTAAGCATCACTGTTACATAATCGATTGTATAAACATAATACAATTTCATAAAGTACATTGATCATTCATTAACTCATTTTCAGTATATATGAAAAGGTTATACAATTACCCTTTAATAGCATAACTAATTGTCCCTCCTTTGACACAGCAAGTTCAAACACTAATTGCTTTTTGGGTAGCTGTCCAACCTGTGTTCATACATCCTCTTACATCGCCTAATTAATTTCTTAAGTTGCCAAATTAAGTATGTCACATCTAACACCATGATACCCAAAACCACTATCAGGACATGGGAGATAATTCTAAACCAGGGGTGTATCTGCACGTTTGAGCCCCAGTTCCATAAGTCCTCCTGCCAGGTAGAATCATTTATCTTGTCAATCTCATCTTCTGCATCTTCGACTGTTGTTCCAGCTTGCAATGACTTCCCGCTGCTGTCTCTCTTTACCCAAGGGTGTGGGCAATGGCTGAATAGTATATTCATATTCTCGGAGGTAGTTTGTCAAATCCTCCTTAATACTTTCTGTTTCTGTCTTTTGCTCATGTATCTGTACCTGCTCCATCTTCCCTACTCGGGTTGGTATTTGTGGGTTGAACCAAAATTTACTGTTGCTCACTGGACAAGTCCGTTTAGATCCATACTGATATTCCTTCGCTGTGGTGGTTAAGCAATATCTCCCCTTTCCCATATAGGCCACATGGGTTAGTCCTGACAATGTTTTCCTAGCTTCCCTGGTGCAATTTACAGTGGCATTAAAACCACATTTTGATTCTGCCGTTTTATATTTAGGATGATGACATATGATCACCTGGTTTTCCAGACTACACTCAGACAATTGACAATGTTGTTCCAATTACCTCTTTTCCCAATTTCCATAACATATGGTAAAATATCATTGTACCTTATGTAATGTTTTTATCATTTTCTCATTACCAAATTCCTGTCTCAACAATTGTTACAGTAATACCTTGCACAACTCTCGGGTCTTCTCAGGGCACCAATCAGGTAGCTGGATATCTGAGAAAATCAATATTACCGGTACCAACTCAAGCTTTACATTATCGTCTACAATTTTATTAGTTTATATTATCGCAAGTCCATTTTCTGGTCCTGTAGTCAAGGTAAGGCAAAGGAGACCAGTCACTTGTGGCTGTTGGGTCGTAACCTTACTCGTTAGTAATTAGAATGTGGGGTTAACCGTGGGGGTTGGTGCTTCTTGTCTGTTTAATCTCACAACCTGAAATAGGAACTGTCCTTTTTTGTATCTCAGAGCTTTAATATCTTGCGCTAGGGGGAGTTCGAGGATTGTCTGCACTCACTTTTGCTCTGTCTCATGCTTTCCCTGTGTTATTGCGATTCACAAATAAGAAACCTTTTCCTTCATTATCGGTGCCATTTTCAGCCTAACTTTCACTCTAACCTTCTTGAAGGAAGGTGGAATATCGATGGATTATTATAAAATCCCTGGGAGAGACACGTCCAGATGTACTGTTGTCCCTTGAACGTAAACGCAAATTTATATTGACACTCTTGTGCCAACTGTATGGACCAGAACTCATTGCTAATGTCCAACACAGTAAACCACTAATTTGTTATTTTCTAAAACTTTGATTGTCCTCTTAAATATCAGATAGATTTCCCTTTGAGTGCTTTAAATAACCACTCATATCAATTAAATTTTGTTTATAGATTCCAATTTCTTATGCCCAGACTTGGTTGTACATTTGTACGTTAGGGATAGAAATGCTTGCAAGTATCTTTCCTTCTCAAGCACTTTGCCTCATTGATAAAGATGCTATGGTATTTGATGTCTGCAATTAAGTTTTAAATTCTCAAAGCTGCTGGATCTCTTGTTGTGGCATCAGTTCTCACATGGCCTTGGAACCTGCCGTCACCTGCTTAAAAATAATCCATTGTGGCTCTGCCCCTGAGCCCAATAGGTTAATTTGTCCAATTCTATCTGTCAACTTAGAAATGTAAAATTTAACGATGTCCAATATGTATAAGTTTGACTCTCAGCAATGCAAAAAGCTGCAGCGGGTTAAGTTCTTTGTTTATCTCCAAGGGGGCGGAGCAAAACATTCTCAGCTACGTCACATTACAAAACCTTTCTTTTCTGATCGAAAAGAACTATCTATTTTAAACATTTTCAATCCATTTGGTATCCTTAGGGTTTAAAAAAAAATCATGTGTAACATTTTCAACTTCAAAGGAAAGCATCTCCATCAGGAAAGACAGCATTTTTAGATTAAGCTCCAATTGTTTCCAAATGTTTTAGTATCTTTTGTAAGAGGTTCCTAATCCAAGGATTTTTAAAACAAAGACGATTCCAATTCCATTTCACTGCAATAATATTTTTTAAAAATCAAAACTGCTGATGTTAAATGATTGAGTCCCACGTCTGGAACTTAAGACTCGTCCAAAACATGACTTAATAAACTTGAAAGTTCATTGTTGTTGCAAATGACATTAACAGTTCTTCAACTTAAACAGGTCAATTAACCTTAACAGTATTAATTCAATTCAGACTTATTAACTTATAATACTTATTAACTACACACAGAACAGAATAGCACGTGCTTATTTTAAAATAAAGGTAAATTACGTCATTTTTCTTGCTCTTTCTTCAGGCGCCTTTTCAAATGACTGTAATAAAACCAAAAACTAAAGAAAAAGTTATTTAACATTCTTACAACAAAAGACTTAACACTAGATCCTTACACAAACTTTAATCTTTTTAAACAGACAGAATCTTTCCTATATCTCCTTTTCTATCCTTTCTTTCCCTTAAAACAATATAACAGTCAGTAAAACATGTCTTCAAATTTAGACTGTAAAATAAAACAATAGCAGAGTTTCCAATTAAAACAATGTTTCAAACTCCAAATTATATTTCTGCCAGACATCTTCAGACCTTCAAGGCTGAAGCTTATCCCTCAGAAAATTGTTCATTGCCTTTTCACAGTTGCAAAACCAACTAAAAATAAAACTTTAACTTAAAATATAATACAGTTTTATATCCCATTCCTGGGTGCACAACACTAAATAGAAATGAACACACTGAACCATCACTTTTCGCAATCATTCAATTCCAAACAACTTAATAGACTTAATTTTCAACATGAAAGCCAGACAACAAAGATTTTAACGACAGTCAGTTTTGCAGAACACAAACTGTACATCCCAGATATTCAATTCATTCGTGGAAGCTTCCGACATTCTCACAGTTGAATCAAAGACACCATAACTTGGTTTTACTTTAAAACATACCTATCTTTAAAACACATATTTACCGTGACACTTCTGCGTCTCCTTCGAGGGGGCAAACAGACGTGAGGCGCCTTTCTCCAGAGGACATGGTTTACTTGTCCCCGGGGGCAACCCTTCCTTCTTGAAAGCCGTTGAGTCCACTCTTACTTCTACTTTCTCAAAACCTTCTAAATTTACGCGTTCTTTTCTATGAATCAAGTAGCATTAAAACAAAGGAAAACAAACAAGACACAACCAAAGGAATAGACACAAGGATACGAACAGGCACAGTTAATGTTAAATTCTCAAGGTCAGCTAACCGGCACACCCCTGTCTCTCAGGCCAACGCTCTTTCGTTCTCCCTCCGTCCCACAGCCTCTCTCTCTGGGGCCAGATTCCGGCTCGTGTACTCAGGAGCAATGATCCCGTGCCTGTCGGGTCAATTTGGTAGTTTAGTTACAGCCCCAGTCGTTCACCGTCCCAGACGGTTGTACTAACTCCTTTTGTCCCACAGCCTGTTTACTCCACCCGGTGGAGGAACAGCTCGTGCAAACTCAAATTAGGATCACCAAATTCCCGGAATTTGGTACTACTGCTACACCGAATTCGCCACATTTTACTGGATTTTCTACTTATCTCCTTTTCAACTTCCCTTCGCGGAATTTTAAATCTTGTCTGATCAGGTTTCAGCCAATTCTTCCTTGACCCCCTTGTTCCCTTCGCCCACTTAATTCCTGGCCTTCACGTGGGACGCAGTTGTCCTCTTAATTCTGGCTCAGGCTGGGTGATTGGGATATCAGGGTCGCAGAAAAGTTGACTTACCCCTGATCCTGTTGATGAGTTTTTTTTTCACGAGGTTCTTTTGGATCCCGTGAACTCAGGGATCCTGCCGACTACGCCAAACTGTTGAAGAAAATCCAGATTGTGCCCAATTGTTGAACAAATTCTCCGGACTCAGACGTTGAGAACAAACTTTTATTGCATGATATCATGGGGGAGCACACCTCACCTAAATGCAGTCCAGTGCTGCTTCCCCCAACTACAAATCGCCGTGGACTTATAAAGTATAAAAGAAGCAGAGCTAGCAGTTTCACAATTAAGCATAAACCACAGGACAACCACAAGACCAACTGCAGCTCTGTGCCCTTTGCAATGTCCGAGGTCAGTAGAGCGTTAGTTCGAGCATAACAAGCTATTGTTCCCTATTTAACGTACACACTCCAGGTACTATATTTGGCCGTTACTTCTGGCTAGGTTGCACAAACATGATAAAAGCGGAAGAGTCAGTAACGAATACTCTGCTTTCACTTCCCCAAAATTCATCATGAGCTCTGTCCCTTCCTAAGCCAGATGATTGTGGTCAGTTGCTCTGTCTACATTTCCTGATCATTGGTTAGGTTAGCTACAAGCTGCGTCCTGTTTCTCTATTTTTACAAAGTTAAGAAATAATTAGCAAAGCTCAGAAAATTCTCCAACACCCTTCAAGAGAATCATGAAAGCCACTTCAGCACGCGACTCCGGCTGTTTAACGACACTTCAGGAGGGAAGCCGTCTTTTTCAAAAGGTCTGCATTGTGTCTTTTCGAAAACGTGCCAAGTGAATTATGAACTATTATTTTGTTTATAAACTTTAAAAGTGCACTATTCTTTTCAACTGTACTTTGCTTACGTGTGTTTGTGTATGTCGCTGTGTGAGTGAGTGGCATAGTGTTAGATTTCGTGGTGAGTGTTGAATGAACAGTCCAGAGGGTGTGCATTCATGCAATGCAGGACATGTGAAGAGCAGTTCTGGTCTTCAAAGTGGAGCTAAAATGCTCACATGCAACTTGTCTATTCGAAGAAGAATCACAAGAAAAAGAATACAATACAATGGACACACTGATGGACTGATAACAAAATGCTGCTAATGAGCCAATGTTGCAAATGATTTGTCAATTGAGTATGTAAAGCTGCATGCTCTAATTCTGATTAAGAGCAGCTGATACCAATTGTGGAAAGATCAGGGTGCATATGGAATAACCAGTTTCCACCTGGGGAGGGGTACGGGGGAGCTGGTCTGGAGAAGGGAAATGTAGTCTACACTTATGCTGTATGGAGTATTGTGAATAAACCTATGTGGAAGTAAGACTGGTTCCTGCTTTGTCCTTTGACAGATGCATGTTTACCAAATATGGTAAATAATGAACCTACATTTTGCGCCTTCCCAGGATCTGATCGTGTAATTGGGATGTTTCATTGTCCTTTGTTGATCTCTGTCAGGGCGAGAAATTTGCCTGACTTCAGGCCGTGCAGGGCAGGTGAATGAAATATTCTATGAGGCTATGAGTCCTTCTCTCAGGGTAATTCAATCCAATGAGAAAACTACTCACCGCAAAGTAAAACATCTGCAATAACTGCAACTCATGTAAGGGAGAGGCAGAAGGAAGTAGACATGTTTTTGCTGACAGATTTGCCTTGAAGTCTTTTTGGGGGTTTGTTGAATGTCAAGTTTGTAAGTGTAGAATTGATCCATCCTGATATTGTGCGAAATCAAACATAAAATCACATAACTATTTCGGAACAAAATGTAAAATTCGGATGTAGGGGAGGAACTGATCTTCCCGAGAATGGTAACGAAATTATTGAAACAGAAAAATGTTTGTATTTACAAAGGACTGAATCTGATTCACCAGAGAGTCCGAGTGTTTGATTTCTGTTTGTCATGAACGTGAAATCTGTGGCAGCTTTGTCTTTACAGCCAACTGGCATAGTCGGGGTTCGAGGTTTCTTGTTGCTGTTTTAAGTAACCCAGAAAATGCAATGAATTACTGGGGCGGGAATTGTATTACTTACTTTCCGTGGAACTCCTTTAATCTGTTGTCAGTCACTTCCAGAACTCTGTGCCAGAGCTGAGCTGTTAACAGCTTTCTCAATCACCTACGAACTGGACCCTCAAACGACAGATCCATCAAGAAGAAGATAATGATAGCCCTCCCATTGCCCCGACATGCACCACCGCAATTCCCCTGATACGATGACGTACTGCCAAATAGTGGGAAGAGATGGTTCATCGAACTCCCCAGAGTAAGCTTTGCAAGCCCCATGGTTCGACGGACAGCAGCAGAACTCTCCCTATTGTGTCCTCCCCTTGACAACATGTAACTAAGTATTGAAGGGGAATGAACAAGCCTGTATCAGATCCAATGACCCCTCCTCTTGTCCATATATGGTACAACCCTGCGTATTGTCCTTGTTTTCCTGTTCATTACAATGTATCTATTCGAAATTATCACAGCCAACCATGAAGCTCGTGGCTTGTTTCAACAAATAGATCAACGACAGTTTGTACTTCCTTCATCTACCCTGTAATTTTCCACTTTCAATTATTCGGTCAAACATTGAAGCCAAGATTGACGAAATTTGCATGAATGACAAACAAGCTGAACCTGTCTTCATTCACTGCCAACTAACCACACCATAGATTTTGCATTGTTTGCATCCGGCTTGTGCTCATAAAAGGACATTGAAAATTACATCACCCATTTGCCAGGAAATTACCAAGTGCAGCAAGTGAGAAACTAACGACCTCCCATTGATATTCATCATCGTGGTCAATTTCCAGTTACCACATTATCAACATCCTAGGCATTCCCTTTGATCAGAAATTTAACTGGGCCAGCCAGATAAATATTGTTGCTCCAAGAAAATATCAGGCGCTGGAATTTATGCAACAAATAACTCATCCACTGCCTCTTAGGTTCGCAATCTACAAAGGCATAAGTCAGAGATAATGGAATGCTCTCCAGTTTCCTGGATCTGTGCCACCTCCAACAAAACACAAGCGCCTCAGTAAGATCCAGGTAAGTGAACGCACTTGATGTGCACCTGATGCACCACGTCAACACTGAACTCCTTCCACCACTGCACACAGTGGCTGCTGTGTGTTATCTTTGGCCTCCTTATCCCGAGAGACAATGGGTAAGCGCCTGGACGTGGTCAGTGGTGTCTGGAGCAGCGCCTGGAGTGGCTATAAATGCCAATTCGAGAGTGACAGGCTCTTGCACAGGTGTTGCAGAAAAATTTATTTGTCGGGGCTGTTACGCAGTTGGCTCTCCCCTTGCGCCTCTGTCGTTTTTCCTGCCAACTACTAAGTCTCTTCGACTCGCCACACTTTAGCCCCGCCTTTATGGCTGCCTGCCAGCTCTGGCGAACGCTGGCAACTGACTCTGACGACTTGTGATCAATGTCACAGGATTTCATGTCGCGTTTGCAGACGAAATTTAAAGCGGAGACTTGGACGGCCGGTGGGTCTGATACCAGTGGCGAACTCGCTGTACAATGTGTCTTTGGGGATCCTGCCATCTTCCATGCGGCTCACATCACCAAGCCATCTCAAGCGTCGCTGACTCTGTAGTGTGTATAAGCTGGGGATGTTGGCCGCCTCGAGGACTTTTGTGTTGGAGATACGGTCCTGCCACCTGATGCCAAGTATTCTCCGGAGGCAGCGAAAATGGAATGAATTGAGACGTCGCTCTTGGCTGACATACGTTGTCCAGGCCTCGCTGCTGTTGAGCATGGTACTAAGGACGCAGGCTTGATACACTCGTACTTTTGTGTTCCGTGTCAGTGCGCCATTTTCCCAAACTCTCTTGGACAGTTTGGACATAGCAGCGGAAGCCTTTCCCATGCGCTTGTTGATTTCTGCATCTAGAGACAGGTTACTGGTGATAGTTGAGCCTAGGTAGTTGAACTCTTGAACCACTTCCAGAGCGTGGTCGCCAGTATTGATGGATGGAGCATTTCTGACGTCCTGCCCCATTATGTTCGTTTTCTTGAGGCTGATGGTTATGCCAAATTCATTGCAGGCAGCCGCAAACCTGTCGATGAGACTCTGCAGGCACTCTTCAGTGTGAGATGTTAAAGCAGCATCGGCAGCAAAGAGGAGTTCCCTGATGAGGACTTTCCATACTTTGGACTTCGCTCTTGGACTGGCAAGGTTGAACAACCTGCCCCCTGATCTTGTGTGGAGGAAAATTCCTTCTTCAGAGGACTTGAACGCATGTGAAAGCAGCAGGGAGAAGAAAATCCCAAAAAGTGTGGGTGTGCACCATACACAATTTCACAACGCAGGAAGCGACTAATTTTACTTCGACAGCTCCTTTCTAGCATGCCACCTCTAACACCTTAAAGGATAAGGGGGCGGACGCATGGAAACATGGACACCTGCAAGTTCCCTCAAGCCATACACATCCTGAGTTGGAACGACGTCACCATTTCTTCACTATTGCTGGGTAAAAATACTAGAACTTTCTTTCTAATTGCACTGCCGGTGTGTCAAAAGCAGATGAAGCCCAGGGTTTCGAGAAGGTGGCTCTCCATCTCGTTCTCAAGGCAAACAAAAGATGGATCACAAATCCCAGCCTCGCCAGAAATGCCCTCGTCCAAGTTACAAGAAGGAAGTGCCTTCAACTTGCGACCTCAGGCTAAGCCCACATTGGTGCCCCAGCCAGCCCGGAAATCAGCATCCTCCCCTTGTATCCAAGCCATCAGAAACCTGCTGTTGATCACCTCTGAAATATTGGCTGCTCTCACACTTTGCTTCCACAACCGTAATCCAGCCTTCCTCACCTCGACTCTCAATCTCCATACTGCTCTCCTTACCAAGTAACCCATTTCCCTCCACCGCAACCTACAGGCATACCGAATGCCACAGCTCAGATCCTAATCTGGTCAAGGACGCATACCCTTGAACTCTGCCTTCTTGCCAAATTCCACATTTTTGCAGTGGTTCCAGTGAATGAATTTGAAGAACTTTGTCAATTCCTAACATTAATTTCGTGGTCTACTTCCCGGACAGCTCAGTGATCAACCACAGCCATAGATCTCTGTGCACATTCTCCACCGTTTATGAATAAGTGGTCTCCCAATTAAAATGGTAATGAGGAGGAATTTCTTCTCTTGAAAGTTCCATCACATTTAGAATTCTCTTACCCAGAAGGCAGTGGAGTCTGCGTCGTTGAATATATTCAAGGTTGGTTGAGACTAACTTTTCATTTGCGAGGGAGTGAAGACTTATTGTTGTCTGGTAGGAAATTGAAATTACAGCCATGTTCAGATCAGCCATTATGGTATTGAATGGCAGAACATGATCTCTGGGCTGAATGGCCTACTCCCGCTTTTATTTCTAAAGACCTTATCATCATAGGTGCATCTCTTGCACTTGAATAGAAAGAAGCTGCAGGCAAGGAGACTAGATCTTGGGTGTGATGGAAGAATGAACAAAGATATTTTGTTCGCGATTTTAGTTGGACATGGTGGAAATGGAGGAGGATGATGTATTGAAGGTGGAGGCATTGGACAGGAAATTGAGAATAAGTGAATTAATAGCCTGGTTCTGGAAGGTAGGGAAGGAGGTGAGGACAGTCACTCGGGTGATGGGACAGATACCGCAGAGGACTCTGCAAAACTAATGTGAGGAATGCACGGTTAACGTGAAATGAAGAGACTGCAAAAGCTCTGGTATGGAAGATGGCAGCGTTGGGACAAACAGAAGGCGATGAGGATACTGAAAGAATGGAAGTTATTATTTACACAAAGCAGAGTTGGAGGATATATCTGTGGGAGTTGGTGGATCACACTAAATGCTGATGCAGAGCCTGTCCATTTAAATGGAGAGGGAATTCGTGAAAGAGAAGTGAAGGGTCACAGATGGACCGTTTTCAGGCGAGGGGGAGACAGATATTTCAATGCAATTGTGATTAAATTTTCGAGCTCAATGTGAAAGAAGGTTTTGACACAAATCCAATCATCAATGTATCGGATAAAGAGGTGGAAAAGGGAACCACACTAACTAAGAGCGTGTGAGGGATGGAACAACATTGAAAATCCTGACATTGTGCCCAGTTCTGGGCAGTGAACTTGTGGAACAATGTGTCGGCTTTAGAGTGGGTGTAGGAAATGATCAAGGGAAAATTTCCAAGTGTGACAGTTGTTTCATGCCGACAGATTAGAGAATCAAATTGAGAGAAAGGTTGATGGAGTAGTTAAAAACCACGGACGGTTTAAACAGAATGGGCACAGAGAAACTGCTCTCATTGGCAGACGTAGCGAAAACCAAAGGACACATACATAGAATCAATGGCGACATAAGGGAAAACGTATGTTTCCACAGCACGTGTTGAGGAAATGAAATGAACTGCCTAAGGGTGTGGTGAATACCGATTGAATCAGAAGCGAACTGAATAATCAACTTAAGAGAAAAGCAATGCATGTCAGTGAGGAGGAGATGTGGAAGTCAGATTAGCTGAGGTGCCCGTGCAGAGAACAGACATGGAGAAGACAGACCAAATGGCCAAATGCAGTGTTGCAACCATTCTATGTTCCTTTTTTCTTTGAATTTATGAATTGTTGAACAGAATTGTACAGCTAATGAAGGCACCCAAAGTGCAGACGAACATCCCTGAGAGGCTCCTCTGACGTTAGGAAATTAATTTCTGAATAGTCATGCAGAGCGAAGGTCTTCACTGAAACAACATGAAATCTACAGATGGGACTCATGATTTTTCGAGGACTTCCTTGATTTCTCTTTAACACAGCTTCCACTTATGATTAGTTGCTTGTTGTGATCAGATTTGCCCAGTCTTGGGGGGTGGGGATGGGGATGGCGATGGGTCCAATTCAATTTCAGTGAAAAATATATTCCATCAACAGGGAATTAACACAACTGTCCTAATCTGTTTGTTCAAAGATTAAGAAAAACTGTTTGAACAATTTTGCAACCTCAGTATCCCCATGGAGATCCGGGAGGGTATAAAGTTAATGCACTGGGAATGTGTCACCTCAGAATGTATTTCAGAGGTATAACCTGCAGCACGAACAGACCGATCAATCCGAGCAGAAAATGCACCGACCAATTCAATGGGTGGGGAAAATATTCTGTCTGATCCTTGCTATCATTGGCGTTCCTGGTAAGTATCTCTAACCAATGAAGTTTTGCAAATCTGTGTATGAGCTGGTTTCTTCCATTACCATGGGAATGATAATACTACATGAGATCGAATGGTTACAGTTAGACAGACACATATTCAATAATATAATTGCATTAATTTCCTGAATTATCTGTGCAGTTTGAATCTGTTGTCTCAACTGTTCCTAGCTCAAGGCACACTGCATTGTAAAGTTATTGAATTATGTGGAATGTTGTGTTCTGTAGAATCAGAGCTCAAAGCAGCAGTATATCAGAGGGTAAGGATTACTGCAATTATCTGTTAATGTAGAATTATACAGTGTGTTTGCACCAACTGGTGTGGAGCCCCTGACCTCAGTGAACATGTCTAACTGGGAGTCTCTGTCACTCGAGAATTACACTGCTTGTGGCTGACTAACTGGTCTGGACAAAGTAACACTAGGTACCATGTATTTCCTGGAGTATCTGTCATTGTAGTCAATGCTGGTCCCCATCTTACTCTTACTCGAAGTAGAGTTGTTGACAGCACTATTAGATGCTGATTAATTTCCTTCCCGAGCACGGTCCTGAGAAGCGTTTGGTCATGAGTGCACTGCAATAATACATAATCCTCTTCAATATTATGAATAATACTGATGACTATGACTGGTTAATGGACAAGTTACCGATTTTACAGCACAGAAACAGGACATTTGGCACAACTAGATCACGACTGTCTTCCCTCTCTACACGATGCTTTCTTCATTCCCGCTCATCTAATTCCATCTGTATATCCTTCCAATCCTGTCTCCCTCATTTTCTCACCTCGCTTCTTCTTATTTTTTTTCCATTGCAACTTCCACATTCTCAGCACTCCAAGTAAATAGGTCTCTCTTGAATTCCATCGTGCATTTATTGATGATCATCTTATTTTGAGGAAATACTGAACTGGTCACCAGCAAAGGTTGAAATATCAGGTCCACGTTTTCCTTCTCTAATCCCTATATAATTTCAAAGGCCTCTATTAGTTGGACACACATACTTCTCTTATCAAAAGAATCGAGCCACAACATATCCCGATAATTATAATCTCTCAGTTATTGTATTTTTCGTAAAGAATGTGTGCACCTGTTGGTTACCCTGGATACTTTTATCATGTGTAGCCCAGAAGAGTACATTATTATTTATGTGTTCAATCACCGCCTTTCTAATATGTTAATGATATTCCTGTCGAAATGAAAGCCTGTGCGTTGATCATATTTGCACTGTCTCAAGCAAATCCCTGTTCAATTTCAATCATTTATACATCAGAAGGAATGGCCAAAGACGTCTGAGTGCCTCCTATCCGAGGGACTGATTCGAATCAGGCTGAAATTACTTCAATGCCAGGGAGTGATTCGAGCCCGGGATGGATTCCGACAGTGGGAGTGGTTGAAGACTGGGTAACGTTCACCAATCTACCCGTTTTTGGCTCCTCGTCACTATAATGAACTGGATGACCAGCATCCGGTGAGCAGTTGTTCGTCCCTTCCTGGATTTGTTAAATCTGGAAGTGCTGGTGTTGGAGGCAGGTTGGTGCCATGGACCCGATCTGACCTGATCCCAACCCACATGGTTGTTTGTGCTAAAATCCTTCCTGCTTGGGTTGAGAAGTGCGGAATGTTTTTCAGTTTTTTCAGTAATTCGCAACCGCTTCTCCTTTCTCTCCATTACAGTTAATTTAGTGTCAATTGTAATCCTGTCCAAGGGAAATTGTGGACTCTCCACCTGCACCACTCGCTACCTGGTGGCCATGTCAACGGCGGATCTACTGGTCATTATCACTGAGATCATACTCCGGAGAATCAATAACCTTTATTTCCCATTAAATTTCTTGGACCTCACCTCTGTGTGTCGCCCTCTCTCTGTCCTGATCCGTGCAGCCATCGACTGTTCCGTCTGGTTCACCATCACTTTCACATTTGATCGATCTGTCGCCATTTGTTGCCAGAAGCTGAAATCAAAATATTGTGCCAGGAAAACTGCGACTGTGGTTCTAACAACTACCGGCATTCTCCTCTGTCTAAAAAATATTCCCATCTACTTTAGATTTAAACCTAGAGGGGTCATCGACGATGTACAATGGGGCTGCTCTAACAAGCCAAGCTATTTTACTGACCCTCTATGGATTGGATTTGCAATGTTTGAAAAAGTTTTAACACCATTATTGCCATTCATTTTAATTCTGTTGCTGAACACTCTGACGTTCAGACACATTTTAGTGACCAATCGTGTTCGTCAGAGACTGAGACGTCAGAGCAAGAAAGATAATCACAGTGACTCTGAAATGGAGAGAAGAAGGAAGTCTATGATTTTACTCTTCACCATATCTGGCAGTTTCATATTTCTGTGGCTGGTGTATATTTTATATATATTTGATGATGGTTATTTCTTAGATGATGATTCTTACTATACCTTTGAAGATGTCGCATATATGCTGCGGAATTTAAGTTGCTGTACAAACACATTTATATATGTGGCCACTCAGTCCGAGTTCAGAGAGCAGTTAAAGAGCGCGGTGAAATATGCAGTTACATCAATTATTAAATTAATTCATAAACAAAGCAACTGAGACCAGCTTAAAGATCAAGTGGTTAATGGACAAGAGGTGACCGCTGGAGATCAAGAAGAAAATGGCCTGCAGGAGTAAAGACAAAAACTAGAGCTGTTCGTGGCGGGAAGAGGGGGTCCAGAGCAAGAGGATCGGTAGTAAATTAGCAGAAGTCAAAAAAAGAATATTGAGCATAGAGCAAAGGGAAAGAGATGACCTTCGTAAAGGGGTCAGGAGGAGAGTGATTGCAATCCATTAAGGAACTGATGTGAAAGAAGCTTAAACTGGATATGACACCGATCATTAAACAAGAGCCATGCAGTTTAATCAGATTGCTAACTGACTTGATCAATTAAATACATCTGCAGTAGAAAACATTTATAATTAAAAGCAACGTTGTTTTTTCCTGATATTGCATTAGACACAACGCTGGCACCCTGGGAAAGTTGAGGTGAATTGTTTACGGCAGTTGGCATTATTGATAAGAAGAGGAAAGATTGATGTACAATTGCTTTGTATCTACAAGGATGTGTTGTTTGTTCAAACAATGAAATGTTAACTCTTGGAGCCGAGGAAATAAGAGATGGACATGCATTTAGCATACTTCAGTCTAATTGCAGAGGTGCGGTGTCAGCAGATGAACCTCATGTTAAACTAATGGAAGCGTTAATTCAAAGGATATCATAATAATGATTTGGAAGCCCAAAAGATGGAAACTCGGAGTCTTTGCTGGTACAGTTTACAATGGTGTCTGTAGATTAATTATTCTGAAACACAGTTCCACGTAATGTCAATTCAGAGACTGGAGAACAAAGGGATCACCTGTGCTGGCAACATTCAATGAATCCTGGCCTTGAAGGATAAGAAACTTGCATGCTGTCTTCAGTGCTTTTTTGTTAAGTATTTATAACATCTTGCTTAATAAATTATACTGGATTCATAAGTAGCCGTTATTTGCAACTTGTTAGGTCAGGCACAACTGAGGACACCATTGTAATACATTGAAAATTCAGAACCGCGAATTTTTAAATAAAAGTGTTTAAGCCTCAAAACCCCAAAACATACAATGGTGTAACTTGGGGCCAGACGTTGAAAAAGGCGAAACCGAAATGATTGGCTGTGAAGTTGAGTGGAATCTTGCTCTGATTAGTCTGACCAACTTTTTTCATTCAAGGAAGGGAATCCATAAGGGGAACAACCAGACATAGATCCGCAAGACCGGAGAATAAGATGAATTACGAGGTAAAAGATTGGCCAAAAACATGGAACGAATATCAGTAGAAAAGATGAATAACTTAGTATTTTAACCTTCCAAGAACCATGGAATCATAGAAACATAAAAAGTTTAAGGCACAGAAAGAGGCCACTTTGACCCATCGTTTCTGTGCCAGCCGAAAAAAGGATCCACCTATTCCAATCCCACCTTCCAACATTTAGTTCTTAGCCCTGCAGATTATGGCATCTGAGGTGCATATCAAGACTCCTTTTCAATGAGTCGAGAGTCTCTGCCTCAACTACTCTTTCAAGCAGTGAGGTCCAGATCACTACCACCCTCTGGGTGAAAAACGTTTTTCGTCATCTACCCTCTATTCTTCCAGCAATCAGTTTGAAACTGTGCCCCCTCGTCACTGAGCTCTCTGATATGGCGAATAGATTCTTCACCTCCACTCGATCTAGGCTTCTCAAGATGTTGTACATTTCAATCAGATCTCCCCTCACCCTTCTCTGTTCAAAGGAGAATAACCCGAGCCTCTCCAATATTTCCTCCTACTTGCATTTTTCCAGTCCTGGCAACATCCTCGTAAATCTCCTCTGTCCCCTCTCTAGTGCAATTACATCCTTTCTGGAATGAGGTGACCAGAACTGCACACAGTACTCAAGTTGTGGCCTAACCAATGAGTTATACAGTTCCAGCATAACCTCCCTGCTCTTATATTCTATACCACAGCGAATAAAGGAAAAGATTCCATATGCCTTCTGAACCACCTTATCGACCTGTCCTGCTACTTTCAGGGATCTGTGGACATTGACGCCAAGGCCCCTCACTCCCTCTACACTTCTCAGTGATTTATCATTTAAAGTGTACTCCTTTGTCTTGTTTGACCTCCCAAAATGCATCACCTCGTATTTCTCCGGCTGGAATTCCATTTGTAACTTTTGTGCCCATGTGACCAGACCATCAATATCTTCCTGCAATCTACAGCTATCCTCCTTGCTATCCACAAAACAGCCAATCTTCGTCTGGTCTGCAAACTTCGTGATCATGAGGTCTACATTTACATCCAAATCGTTAAGATATTCCACAAAAAGCAGTGGACCAGTATTGAGCTCCCCGGAATACCACTGGAAATAGCCCTCCTGTCATTGCGACACCAATCAACAATTACCATTTGTTTCCTGCCACAAAGCCAATTTTGAATCCACCTCGGATTTGGTGATAATTACTGTTCCTGAATTACCACGTGTATCTGGACAGAAGGAACTTATCTGGCTCCAAGCCAAATGGACCTTGTGTTCTTTGTTTCTCTAAATAAGTGGACCATATGGTCACAAAGATCAATCAACACCAGCAGCTTAAGACTTCTGCAACATTTATGACAGCATGGTAATATTTTGATCTGAAGGTTTGGCCTTATTTTTTTTTAAAGTCAGGAATTGCCATTAATTCATTCATACATTTGTTTCGATTTGTTATCTTTCTGGAGAACGTCTTTGTAATTATTTGCAGATAGCTCGCATAACAACTGTAGACATTAGTGTCTCTGATAAATTCATCTGAAACAACGAAACATGGAAATGATTGTTTAAGACATTTAAATCAATAATAAATTAATTAATATGAGTTGCTATTCCAAGCACTCGAAAGGAAATCTCCCTGAGTTTAAAGGGATATACACATACGTAATTTTCAAAAAAGTTAATGGGAATACTGTCTAGGTGGTAGCTGAGTATTAAGGAAAGCCTCCTTTTAAGATAATTAAATGAAAGATATTATCAACTGATGACAGCATTATTTGAATTTGGGTAACTTAGTTGAAAAAATAATCCGTATGATTCGGTACATTTCCGATCAACAGTAAAGGGGTATCTGAGGTAAATAATAAGCCAGCGTGCATAATCTATTGTTTTAATTGTATGTACTTACATGATAATAGTTTAGGAATTAACAGCACACCTGTAAAAGAATAATGACTGTCATCGAGTAAGGTGATCAGCAGGTGGGGTGACAGTCTTCAATCTGAAGGGTGTCAATGAAGTTTTAACAGATTCTTCATCGTGATTAGTCACTTCGGGTTATGATATTTTAGAGGGTAAGAACATGCAAAATTTGTGCAGATCACAGCACTCATGAGCTAGAGAACAGAAAGAGTGGTCAACAACAATAATCAGATTAAGGAGGAGGCAGATTTTGTCCAGTGCGGAATTGGAGGTTCTTGGAATGGTGTTTTAAAATGACTAACGTTACTTAATCCTCATAATAATTAATCAGTGGACTCATTAAGAAAGAAATTAGTCAATTTCATACTTTGTGAATGATAACATGATTAGTAACTGGTTTGTAACTTTTCCTTGGATTCACAATTAAACATCCATCTACAATATCAATGTGTTTTAGGTGGGGTAAAATCAGTTGAGCTGCGTTTATCTTTAAATAGGCAACTATTTTGTTGCAACTTGCAATAAGACATTTGAGTTATAAGATAATCCAGTTTCTGTTTTAACCTAACTTACATCATGCAAATAAGAGAGAAAATATTTGAGCTTGACCACTGGGATTTAGAAGTGCAACAACAGCTGAGACAAAGACAAAGGAATGATTATTGGAGGAATCAAATGAACAGACAAACAATACATGGCAAAGCCTGGAATAAAATGGAATTTCGATTCTTGAAAGAAAAAATAATCATTTTAAATATTGTATTGGATAACAAAGTTTCTTCAATGCTCAACAGTGGGTGCAAAACAGTTGTTAGAGAATAAATCTCAGTATCTGGTTTGGAAAGTAAAGGTAAAGGGAAAGTTCTAAAGTTTTTTTTTAATATTGTAGGTCGTTTCTTTTAGTGACCCAAGGTCCTTTGTGTAAATAATCTAATTGTTGGGTAATTTAAGGGTATAAATTAAGGGTAACTTATGGCAGGGCAGCTCGGCAACCTGGAGTGCTCCTCTTGAGCGATATGGGAAGTCAGGGACACTTCCAGTGTCCAGGGTGAAGACGTGTGCAGGAGGTGTCTCCAGCTGCAGCAACTCGAAATCCGCGTTTCGGATATTGAGCGGCAGTAGCGGACACTGTGGAGCATTTGCGAGGTTGATCTCATCCTGGATAGCACGTACAGGGAGGTGGTCACACTGCAGGTTAAGACTGCTAATGTAGAAAGGGAATTGGGTGACCCCCACATGCAGAGCAGAAGAACTAGGCAGATAGTGCAGGTGTCCCTTTGGTCCATTTCTAATTCTAACAGATGTTCCACTTTGGATACTGTTGGAGGAGATAGCTTCTCAGAGGAACGCGGCAAAAGCCAGGTCCGTGGCACCACCGGCAGCTCAGCTGCACAGCAGGGCAGGAAAAAGAGTGGGGGAATTATTGTGATGGGGGCTTCTATCGTAAGGGGTACAGACACGCGTTTATGTGTCCGCATAAGTGACGCCAGGATGGTATGTTGCTTGCCTGGTGCGAGGGCCAAGGATCTCACGGAACGGCTGCAAGACATTCTGAAGGGGGAGGGTGAAAAGTCAAAGGTTGTGGTTCTCATTGCTACCAGCGACATAAGTAGAAAGAGGGATGAGGTGATGCAACAAGTATTTAGGGTGCTAAGTAGCAAATTGAAAAGCAGGACCGCAAACGTTCTAATCTCTGGATTACTCCCAGTGCCACGTGCTAGTGAGTAGAGGAATAAGAGGATAGAGCATATGAATGCATGGCAGGAGGAAGGGCGTTAGTGTTCTGGACCACTGGGTCTGTTTCTGGCAAAGGTGGGACCTGTACAAGTTCGATGGGTTGCACCTGAACTGCAATGGGACCAACATCCTTGCTGGGAGTTTTGCTCGTGACGTTCGGGCGTGGGAGCGGTTAAACTAATTTGGCAGGTGGATGGGATACAGAGTGGAGGTACAGTAGGGGTGACATACAGTCGGATATAGACGAGAAACTGAGTGAGACTGGAAGGCTCAGCAAATATAGACCAGGACCCTTGACTGGTTCACTTAGACATGAATTAATGAGTCGTTCCAAGGCTGGCAGGAGGGTTTAGGGGAGACCAGAGAGAACCCCGACCTTGTCAGCACTTTTCAAACAGAAAACCAACATTGCATTGGCAGTGAAATTAATAAAACCCTTCGGAAGACAGAAGGAGGCCATTCGGCCCCTGTAACATGTCCCACCCATTCAATCAGGTCATGGCTGATTTGCTTCTTGTCCACATCAAACTCTTTCGGCTCCGTAATTATTAATACCCTTTCCTAACAAATCTTTACCAATAATCAGGAATTAATGCCACTGCCTGTTAACACTTGGGAATTACTTTTCACAACCTCTCTGCCTCTCATTCCTGCTTAAAGACATTCCTTAAAACTAACCTTTTTGACCAAGCTTTTGGTCATCAGCCTTAATCTCTCCTTATGTGTGTTTGGTGTCAGATTTTGTTTTATAATGCACCCTGCATGGTATCTTTGGGACATTTATTACTGGCCTTCTCCCTGACCCCATCTCTATGTCTCGCTCTCTCTCTCTCTCTCCTCGCCTCGAAGGCAAGTATATCCTTCCTGGACACCAACATTTAACAGTTTCTCACCGTTTGAAAAATGTTCTGTGTTTCTATTCTTCCTGCCGAAGTGAAGAACCTCACATTTCTCCACATGATATTCCAGCTTCCAATATCTTGCCCACTCACTTCACCTTTCAATCTTCCTTTGCAGTCTCTTTGTGCCCTCGTCACAGCTTTCTGTCCCACCAACCTTTGCATCATCAGACCAAATAAACCCAACATCGGCAGCATTTGTGAGAGGCACTTTTGTTCAGACAAGTATAATGATACAACTGCTTGATATTTTGTGCAGGATATTTCGGTATATTCGTCGGAGTTGTTAAGATGAAAGATCTTTATTAAGAGATTATTGGAACACAGCAAGGGAGGAACAGGATTAGGCCATTCTGCCCCTCTAGCCTGTCTCACCATTCAATGAGATCATGGCTGATCCGCAGCCTAACTCCATATACCTGCCTTTGGCACATATCCCTTAATATCTTTGCTTAACAGAAATGTATCTCAGATTTAAAGCTAACAACTGTTCTGGATTCAACCGCTGTTTGTGGGAGAGAGTTCCAAACCTCTACCACCCTTTGCGTGAAGAAGGGCTTCCGAACATCTCCCCTGAATGGACTGGCCCTACTTTTTAGACTATGTCCCCTCGTTTTAGAATCTTCGAACAGTGGAATTAGTTTATCTTTATCTAGCTTATCTTTTCCTGTGAATATCTTGAAGACTTCGATCAGATTACCCCTCATCCTTCTAAATTCGAGCGAGAAAAGGCCTAATTTGTGTAATCTCTCCTCGTAGCTTAACCCGTGTTGTCCAGGTGTCATTCCAGTAAACCTACATTTCACTCCCTCTAAGGCCAATATATCCTTCCTCAGGTGTGGTGCCCAGAACTGCTGACAGTATTCCAAGTGGGGTCGAACCATGGTTTTGTACAGCTGCATCATAACCTCTGTGTCTTCATACTCCAGTCTTCTAGATATAAAGGCTGGCATTCCATTAGCCTTTTTGAATAATTTCTGCACTTGCTTGCGGCATTTTAAAGATCTATGCACCTGAACCCCCAAGTCTCTTTGGTCATCCACTGTACTTAACCTCTTTCCATTTAGAAGTACCCTGCTCGATACTTTTTTGGTCCAAAATGGATAATCTCACACTTGCCCACATTGACATCCATCTGCCACTGTTTGTTTTTCCATTCACCTCGTCTGTCTATATCTCCTTGTAACTTTATGCAATCATCTAGACTTTCTACAATGCCGCCTAACTTCGCATCATCAGCAAATTTGAATATATGACTTACGATGCCATCATCCAAGTCGTTAATGAATAATGTGAATAGTTACATCCTGCCAATGCGAATACTTACCCATTATCCCCACTCTCTGTCACCGACGACTCAACCAACTTCCTAACCATGTCAATAATTTGCCCTCAACTCCCTGGGTGTCTACCTTAATTTACAGTCTCTTATGTGGGACTTTATCAAATGCCTTCTGGAAAGTCCATAGAAATAACATCCATCGACATTCACCTGTCCAGTACCTTAGTCACCTCTTTAAAAAAAGTATCAATGAGATTTATCAGGCATGACCTCCCGTCATGAATCCACGTTGGCTGTCCCTGATTAACTGAATTTTTTCTCGGTGTTCAATCACGGTATCCTTGATTATAGACTCCAGCAACTTGCCCACCACAGATGTCAGGCTAACTCATCTGTAATTTCCTTGGTTCCCCCTTTCACTCTTCTTCAAAAATGGAGTGATATGTACAACTTTCCAGCCCAGAGGGACCACTCCTGAATATAGGTAACTCTGAAAGACTATAGTTAAGGTATCTACAACGTGCTCACCTACTTCCTTTAACACCATCGCATGGAAACCATCAGTATCTGGAGATTTCTCACTGTTTAGTTGCATTAATTTCATTGTTACTGATGTTTTACTGAACGTCAATTGTATTAAGTCCCTGGCACCTATCGGCTATTAATTTTTCGGGATTGCTGGTAAGTTATCCTCCTTTTCAACTGTAAATACTGGGGCAAAGTAATTGTTCAACATGTCTGCCATTTCCCCATTATCAATGACAATATCTCAATTTTCAGCTTTTAGTGGGCCTGCATTGCTCTTGACCACCCGCTTCCCCCTTATGTAACTATAAAATTTCTTCTTATTGATTTCGATGTCTTTTGAAAGTTTCATTTCATAATCTCTTTCAGTTACTCCTTTAAGCTGCTTTGTGACCCTTTGCTGATCTTTGTATTTATCCAATTCGGCCGGATCTGTGTTGTGTTTTGCATTTTTGTAAGTCCTTGCTTTTACGTTTGTACTGTCCCTAATCTCTTTGGTTGTTCATGGCTGTTTTTTCTGTTAAGTGGAGCTTTTTCCTCTCAGGGGTATATACTCGCTCTGTATAGCGTGAAATGTTTCTTTCAATATTTTCCACTGTTATTCAGTTGTTTGACCCATGAAGAGATCTTCCCAGTTTACTGTGGAAAGTCTCTGTCTAATCCTGGGAAAGTCAGCCTTACCCAAGTCTAAAATTCTAGCAGCTGATTCGTGCATTTCACTTTCAAACGATACCTTGATTTCAATCATGTTGTGACCACTAATTGATAAATATTCACACCTGTTGGGCTGATAATTAAATTTGGCTCCTTACTCATAACTAAATCTAATATTGCCTCTCCCCTTGTTACATCTAGGACACATGGCTGTCGGAAACTATCCCAGACACATTCCCAAAATTCACTACCTTTCTGACAGATGCTAGTCTGCCTCTCCCAATCTTTGTGTAAGTTAAAATCCCACATTAATACGACTTTGCCTTTGTTACACACTTGCCTAATTTGCGCATTTATACAATCTGACACCTCAGAACTGCGACAAGGGGGTCTATACACAAAACCTCTTCCAGGTTCAGATCGTTTTCTGTTCCTCCGTTCCACCCATAAAGTCACCATTGGATGAAAGAGTCTCCTTCGGTGTCCGATCACACACACAGACAAACCCACATACAGACAGAAAGACAGTCAAATACACAGAGGCAGACTGACATGTCCAGATAAACACACACACACATAGAAATCCACAGCCAGACACAGCTATTCCCACTGACCAAGAGAGAGAGAGAGAGAGAGAACGAACCCACACAGAGACACATATATTCACATTGACCAACTTGGACAGATAAACATAAACACCTCCCTCTGTGTACAAAATGTTTTTACAAACAGCAAAATCTCTCTTTTCGCCTTTTATATTTCACGCTCGGGGTTTCAATTTATTGTCAATTTGATTTCACAGGGAGCAAGATAATTTTTGCTTTCCTTTTCTTGTCTTTGGGGTAAGGGGGTCATGGGTCAGTCATGGAGACTGACAGTCTGTAACCCGTGACCCAGCGCTGTGACACCGAGTGGGGTGGGGGGAGGGGGCAACATGGAGAGGGTCAGTCCCAACCTCTTAAAGGGACCCTGCACCACCAGAACTGCTCCTTTGGTTGAAACCTTCGAGTGAGTCAGGAGGTGTTTGAACAAGGATGGGAACAAAGTGAAATTGAATCTTCCAATATTTATTTATTCAGCGATGTTAATAAACACCAAATATATGTCAAGCCCAAATTCACACAAGTAAAATTGTGAATTAATAATGATCATTTTAAAGGAGAAACTATTGTTAATTAATTCCATTTCATTTGCTAAACATTATGATCATAACCTTGTTTAGTTCAGGATGTAATATTAAAAAGCCCTGAGGAAGAGAGGAAGAGGCTGCACGGTCCCTCGAGCCCATCCTTTCTCTTTGAGACATTTTATTCATCACCCTCTCCCTTACTGTGTGTGTCTCTCGGTCCCTCAGCCATTCTCTCTTTCCTCCTTACCCGTCTCTTTCCCTCCCTCACCGTCAGTAGGACATTTCTAGAAAGTATCTTTCCAGGCGTCGTTGAAGATCAGTCTGATAGGCTTTCCAAGAGAAATATGACAGCAGGGGTTTCTGGCAGGCCTTTCAGTCGGAATGCAACGTCAATTTATGGATCTCTTACATTCGCTTCAAAGTACATCTCAAAGACATGGAACAGGGTGCTTATTGTGACTGCTTGCTTGGCTGGTTTTCTCCAGCTGCCTTCAAAACACGTAACATCCCTAAAACACCGTCTAAAGCGAAACCAAAAGCAATATCTCAATGGTACAGCTCCAGATCCCCAGAAATCCTGACCTGTCAGTTCTCTGGACAAAATCTCCCCCAAGTCACAAAGCCTCTGCTGGGTATTTATCTGAAGACAGGTGGCTTCCAGTGAAGGTTGTTTTCAAATAGGAAAATGAAAAGTAAATCCATAGAATCATTTTCAATTTCCACAAATAATACAATGCTGCAAATGCAAAATACACGAGTCCCCAAAACATTTTAACAAAAATGTAGAAGCGCCGTCAGAACACACACTTTAAAAAGTGCTTTACTATTTTGCGAACGAGGTGAATAACCTCACAGATCCCCATTATTTTTCAGCTTCCACCTTGTTACCCATTCACTTAAACTGCCTACATCTTTTTTGTCTCAGCCTCACAGTATGCATTTGTACCTAGCTTTGTTTCGTCAGCAAATCTAGAAATATTGCACACACTTTCTTTGTCTAAGTCCCGAATATAGATGGTAAATAGCTGGAGCAGCAGCAATGATCATTGCGACACTCCACTGGTTACAGCCTGCCAATCTGAAAATGCCCCGTTTATCTCGACTCACTACTTCAGATTAAACAGAGAGCCCGGGTGGAACCAGCACAGTGAATAGTCAGAAGATTAAACACAGGGCCAGAGGGAACCTGCAATGTGAATAATCAAAAGTTTAAACATAGGACCCAGGGGAACCTCCAGAGTGAGTTGTCAGACGTTGAAACACGGTGCCCAGGGAAACCTGCACTGTGAATATTTACACTATCAAAACACATGGCCCAGGGTGGTCATGCACAGTGAACGATCGCAATATTAAATACAGGGCCTGTCAGGATTCTACACTGTGAATAGTCACAAGTTTAAACAAAGGGCTCGGGGGATCCGTCAGAGTGAATTGTCACAAGTTTAATCACAGTGCGTGATGAGGAAACCTGCACAATAAAAACCCACAAGTGTAAAAAACAAGGCCGAAGTGAACCTGAACAGTGAATAGTCACAAATTTAAACTGAGATTTCGGGAGGAACGTGCACAGCGAATAGTCACATTTTTAAACACATGGCCCAGGGGGAACCTGCACGGTGAATAGTCCCAAATTTAGACACAGGGCCCAGGGGAACATACACAATGAATAGTCACAAGTTTAAAAATAGGGCCAAGGGGAATCCGAACAGTGAATATTCACAATATTAAGCACATGGCCCGGGGGGATCCTGCACACTGATTCGTGTCAAATTTCAACACAGGGCCCAGGTGGAACCTGCACAGTGAATAGTCACAATTCGAAATACAGGGCCCGGGACGATCCTTCACAGTGAATAGTCACATATTTCAACAGAGGGCCCGGGGGATCCTGCACAGTGATTCATGTCAAGTTTAAACACAGAGCCCGGGGAGGCTGCACAGTGAATAGTCGCCGTTTAAACACAGGGCCCTGGGGAACCTGCAAAGTTAGCAGTCATATGTTTAAACACAGGGCCCGGGGAATCCTGCACATGTGATTCCTGTCAAGTTTAAACACAGGGCCCGGGGGGGGGGGGGGATCCTGCACAGAGAAGAGTCACGAGTTTAAACACAAGGCCCGGGGGATCCTGCACAGTGATTCCTGTCAAGTTTAAACACAGGGCCCGGGGGTGGGGCGGTGGGTGGTGGGGGTGAGCATTCACAGTGATTCGTGTCAACTTTAAACACAGGGCCCAGGGGATCCTGCACAGTGATTCATGTCAAGTTAAAACACAGAGACGGGAAGCCTGCACAGTGAATAGTCACAGTTTAAACAAAGGGCCCTGGGCAACCTGCAAAGTTAGTAGTCATATGTTTAAATTTAGGGCCCGGGGGATCCTGCACAATGAAGAGTTACGAGTTTAAACAGAGGGCCCGGGGGATCCAGCACAGTGAATAGTCACATGTTTAAACATAGCGCCCGGCGGATCCTGCACAGTGATTCGTATCAGGTTTAAACACAGCGCCCGGGGGATCCAGCACAGTGATTCATGTCAAGTTTAAACACAGGGCCCGGGGGAATCCTGCACAGTGATTCTTGTCAAGTTTTAACACAGGGCCCGGCGGGGAACATGCACAGTGATTCATGTCAACTTTAAACACAGGGCCCAGGGGATCCTGCACAGTGAATAGTCACATGTTTAATAAGAAGGCCCGGGGGATCCTGCACAGTGATTTATGTCAAGTTAAAACACAGAGACGGGGAGTCTGCACAGTGAATAGCCACAGTTTAAACAAAGGGCCCTGGGCAACCTGCAAAGTTAGTAGTCATATGTTTAAATTTAGGGCCCGGGGAATCCTGCACTTTGAAGAGTTATGAGTTTAAACATAGGGCCCGGCGGATACTGCACAGTGATTCGTATCAAGTATAAACACAGCGCCCGGGGGATCCTGCAAAGTGATTCTTGTCAAGCTGAAACACGGGGCCCGGGGGATTCTGCACAGTGATTCGTGTCATGTTTAAACACAGGGCCCGGGGGAATCCTGCACAGTGAATAGTCACAAGTTTAAACACGAGGCCCAGGGGTTCCTGCACAGAGATTCGTGTCAAGTTTAAACACTGGACCGGGGGAAAGCCACACAGTGAATAGTCGCAAGATTAAAGTCAGGGCCCGGGGGTAAGCCGCACAGTGAATCGTGACGAGATTAAAAACGCAACCAGGCGTGTACCTGCACAGTGCTCTTACCATTCCCTCTCGTAAATACGATCGCCAAGAGTTGGGCTCTAATTGTGGTGAACTTGCTGGAGCGTTCCAGTTACACCAACTCTGGAAATGAACCGTTTGCTCACAATGGAGTTAAACCTCTTTCTGCACTTTTCAAGGCATATGATGCCAAGAGGGCCAGAACTGCAGGTGTGAACTCCCTGTGCTGCGTCGCTAGCTCAGAAGGTTAGTACAGAAGACCACAGCACTGTGAAAAGTGAGCTGTCCAGGCCTTCGGGTGGGTGCCAGTTACCTCCCAAAGAATCAGGTTGATGACTTTTAAGAACAAAGTAAGTTGCATTAGCATCCAGCAGCCAACCACCACTACTAAACGAACCACCCCCCGAACGTCGCTATACCCCCAGCAGAAGTACAATGTTCTAAGAGGAGAAATGGGTGGCAGACGTGGGGTACCTGGGTACTGGTGATGTGGCTGTAATGGTGTAGACACTAACCCAAATGAGATACCCTCATATTGACCCCACAACCTTCGACACTGAGGAAACATACCTTGCGATACAAGCCTTGCAACACAACAAGAGGGCATCCGTGGGCTTCAGATGCACAATTGGCAGTCAATGCCTACATAGTTGAATAGCCGGCAACCACTCAGTTCGAAGACTCGCATATGAAGAACAGATACTTGGGCAGGGTAGTGGGGAACGACTAACACATGCAAAATTGGAATTCAGTGGAATTACAGGCTTCAACAGAAGACAAGTTCGGAGCAGCCATTGCACAGTACACCAGCTTGTATTTATACCGTAGCTTTAAGGTACTTCACAGGAGCATAATCAAAGAAAGGATGGCACTAAGACAGGGGATATTTAGATCAAATGTCCAAAGGAGAGATTAGAACAAATGACCAAAAACTTGATCAAAGAGGAACGTTTTAAAGAGTGTATTAAAAGTAGGGTAGAGAGTGAAGCAGTTTAAAGATGATATATCGGCTCATCGTTTCCATGCTGTTTCTGCACGGAGCTTTACAGTCATTCCCACTCCCCCACTCAATCCCCATAGCCCTGGAAGTTTATTTCCGTCATGTTACTGTACAATTTCAATTTGAAATCATTGGTTGTCTCTGCATTCACCACCCTTGTGGGCAGCAGAATCCAGATCATTACCACCCGCTGCATAAAAAAGTTCTGAATAATATTTCACCTGTACCTCTTGCCCAAAGCCTTCAATCTGTGTCCTGTGGTCCTTGAACCATTAGTTGGTGGGGATGTTGGCCACCTCGAGGTCTTCTGTGTTGCAGATACGGTCCTGCCACCTAATGCCAAGGATTCTCTGGAGGCAGCGAAGATGGAATGAATTGAAACATCGCTCTTGGCTGACATACGTTGTCCAGGCCTCGCTGCCACAGAGCAAGGTACTGAGGAAACAGGTTTGATACACTCGGACTTTTGTGTTCTGTGGTCTATATATATATATATATATATATATATATACATATATATAGAGTGTTCAGATGAAAGTCTTTCGCTGAACATGTTTGTTTAGTGGCTGTAATGAATGTCATTTTTCATAAGGCCCAATTAAATTTCTTTGCTATGAATCAGACTTTCATTGTAATCTTATTCTCGTAAAACGTCCAAGAGAGTATCAATTCAGGGACAGCCGTGTATCAGCCGCTCTTTAGGGAGGGAGAGAATGGATCAACGTCTGAGAAGATCAGTTTGGAAGAGTATGATCTACGAGCTTCAATGTGTATAGTCAAACGACCATATACTGTCTTTTGCAATTAGGATATATCTTGCAGTTTTGGGTGTGCTGTATCCGACTCGCTGATGCTGGTGTTCCTGGTGAGACTCGATGTCCAAATATTGATGTCTCCAGATTTTCTTAGCAATATGGACGGTTCTGGCATTGTGTGTCGATATTTCCGGGTATTCCATGGAATTGACAGTAATTGAACAGGATCTCTGGGAGTCTGTTTGTATCTTCTGGGGGGTCAGTGTGAATGTCAATGAATTTACAGATCAGGCATCTGTCTGCATTTGTCGAACCCATTCCCACACTTCCGCCCTCACTCCTACCCCTGCCTTCCAGAACAGTTTCAGGAATCTCCTTGCCCTCACTTTGCACCCCAGCAGCTTCCACATCTTAAATTTCATCTTTCCCCATTTCCGCGACATCCAGCGTGATGCGACCAACCAAACACATCATCCCCTCCCCTTCATGTCAGCGTTCTGAACGGACCATTCCCTCTGCGACACGCTGGTCCAGTCCTCCATCGCACACCAACTTGTTCCCTTTACGTGGCACCGTCCCGTGCAATTGCAGGACGTGTAATACCTTTGACCTCCTCTCTCCTCATCATCCAAGGCTACAAGCAATCTTTCCAGGTGAAGCAACGATTTACTTGTACTTCTTTCAATTTAGAATACTGATACGACAGGTCACAACATATTCGTAAAGTTTTCCAGCTACCAGAAAAATACCTACTTTAAACACTTTATTTTCACCCCCCTCCCCCACCCCCCCACCGAAGAATAAAGCATACCAAGCCAGATTTCTTTAAACAACAACAAAATTAACAATTTTCAGAAACTAAATCTTAAACAATAATGAAACAAATCTAAGTAGGAAAAGATTTTATAACTTCGTATTCTTCCTATCTCTTATGCACACACACATATACATGCAAACACCGGTTAACCGGGGGAAAAGGCTTTTCTCTTTCCAACTGTTTCCTGAGAATAATAAAATAACTTGGTCATAATATTCTGGTCAGATATTCCCGGGCCGGTGAGGTGTCCTGGAGTCCAATAGTTGGAAGCCACTTGAAATCTCCACAGGCGGGTTCAATGAACAGTTTGTGATGGTTTGGAGTTCAAGGCAATTCGTCTGCAGCAGGCGTCACACAGATCTTTCAGCAAAGGATGTAGCAACAGGTCTACTTGGATTTTGAAGCAGCTGTCTAGCAATATAAGCTTTCTTGAGCTATCTGGGTTTTCTAAAATATAACAGGCAACAGGAATCAGTATTGAGGCAGAGATTTTTCAGAGACTGGAGGTAATATGATTCTGTTCCTTTAACAATGCAGGGCTTCTTTTCTGCAAAGTAGTTTTCCACCATAGAATGTAGCAACTTCTCTTTTCCCAGGTCTTTTCTCTCTCCAGGGCTCTTTTCTCCTCTCCAAGCAGACCACAACCACACCGCAAATGAAGGATTTTTTTCCAAGAGAGGAAAATCTTACTTTTTCAGATCGTAGCTCTTTTCCTTGTCTGCAAACATAAGTCCCAGCCAGCTCGCTGCAATGCTGCTCAGCTCACTGATCTCTCACAGTGCAAAGTGAAACTAAAACCCGATCAATAAGTCATGTGACATTCATAAATATTCCTGTAATTTGCCCGCTGATCTGCTTGTCAACACGTGCCAGAAATCTGAACTCAGTTCCAATACCAATTTGCAGCATCCAATGTTCACAGAAAATCCTTTTGCTCAAACATTTAACATCACACAGAATTCTGAGCGTTCAATACAAAAAAATAATGGTCTTGTGACATTATTGTATTTGCTGCTTGACTACGAGCTTCCTATTACTTACCATTTTAATTCATCACCCTGCTCTCACACCCACATTTCTGCCCTTGGCCTCCTGCAGTGTTCCAGTGAAGCTCAACACAAGCTCGAAGAAAGCACCTCGTCTTCTGATTAGACACTCTGCAGCCTTCTGCACTCAACATCGAGTTCAACGATCTCAGAACATGACTGCCATTAGTTTTTAAAAAATTTATTTGATTTCATTTTATTTTTAACCATGTGTCAGTTTGGCGTGCTTTTGCTTTTGGACACAGCTTATCATTGCACTGCAATTAATACCCTCTCTGGAGTAATACTATGTCTTTCTACTACAACTCTTAGCACTCCCTTTTCCTTTTATTCCGTGTTATCTCTGTTATTTCACACATCTGGAATTAAAAGTTAGTCTAATGGTGACCGTGAACCGATTGTCGATTGTTGAAAAAAATCCATCTGATTCACTCAAGTCCTTTCCGAAAGGTATCTGCTGTCCTTACCCGGTCTGGCCTACAGGAGAATCCAGACCCACAGCAATGTGGTTGACTCATAAAATGTCCTCTGAGCTAGTCTAGCAAGCCACTCAGTTGTATCAAACCTTTAACAAGTCTAAGGAATGGAATGAATCCAGAAGAACCATCTAACATCGATCTAGGCTCTGGAAGCACAGCCCGTCGACTCTGCAAAATCCTCCTTCGTATCATCTGGGGGCATGTGCCAAAATTGGAAGGGATGTCCCTCAGGCTATGCAAGCAACAACCTGACTTGGTCATACTTATGGAATCATACATAATGTGCAATGTCGCAGACAGCACCATCATCATCCCCAGATATGTCCTGTTGCACTGTAAGGACATGTCCACCGACTCTGGTGGCGTAGCGGTATACAGTCAGGATGAAGTTGCCTTGGAAGCCCACAACATTGACTATGGACCCCATGAAGTCTCATTGCATCAGAGCAAACATGGACAAGGAAACCTCCCGCTGATTGCCACTCACCTGCATGCCCCCTCCCCCGCGCCTTGGCTGAAGAATCAGTGCTTATCCATATTGAATACCAATTGGAAGAAACGCTTAGCGCAGCAAGGGCATAATATGTACTCTGGGAGGGAGACTTCAATGCCCATCAGCAAGAGTGGCTAGGTAGTACACTGCTGACCAAGCTGGCTGAGTCCTAAAGGGCACAACATCGAGACTGCGTCTGTGGCAGCTGCTGAGGGGACCAACAAGAGGGAAAAACCTACTTGACCTCGTCTTTACCAATCTACCTGATGCAGATGAATCTGTCAATAGCAGTATTGCTAGGAGTGACCACTACACAGTCATTGTGGAGACGACGTCCTGTCTTTACATTGAGGTGTACTCACCATTGTGCTGTGTGGCACTGCCACCATGCTAAAAGGATTGCAAAACAGATCTAGCAACTCCAAACTGGGTATCCATGAGGCGCTTTGGGCCATCAGTAGCAGCAGAATTATATTCGACCACAATGTGGAACTTCATGGCACGGCATATATCTCACTCTGCCATTACCATCAAGCCGTGGGATCAACCCTGGTTCAATGAGAGTGCAGGAGGGTTTCCCAGGAGCAGTACCAAACATACCTAAACATGAGGTGTCCGCCTGATGAAGCTGCAACACAGGACTGCTCGCATGCCCAGCAGTGGAAGCAGCGTGCGACAGACAGAACGAAACAATTCCACAACGAACAGATCAGCTCCTAACACGATGCCTTCCCCACCCGTATTGCCAGCCATCCTGACTCACAGGCCATCTCCAAAAGGTTTTTAAAAGTCAGCCTGTTGAATCAGGAAAGGGTTCCAGCCACATGACACACAAGAGAATTGTAGAGAAAACAGGTAAGCCCTTTGGTCGATGAACTCCATTTTTTCCACAGTTCATATAAAACGCCTCCTCCCCCCTCCAACAAACTTCCGTTACTCTCTTGCACCTACAAGCTAACAGTTAAAAGAAAAATCATTCTTCATCCTGTCCCCTCTCACTTGCCTGGATGAGTGCAGGTCCAATAACACAAACAGATCTGCTTTCCTGTCGCATTCAGCCGCGAATGGTGGTGGACAAATGAACAAGTAACAGGAGGAAGAGGTCCTACAAAGATCCACATCCTCACTAATAGGGGAGCCCAGTACATTACTGCAAAAGACAAGGCTGCAATATTTACATCTATCTTCAGCCAGAAGTGCAGGGTGAATGTTTCATCTCGGCCTCCTCCTGAGGCCGCCAACATCACAGATGTCAGTTTTCAGCCAATCTTATTCACTCCACGTATCATGAAATAGCTGAAGGCACCGAATACTGCAAATGCTATGGGCCCTGACAATATTCCGGCAATAGTAGTGATAACTTATGTTCCAGAGCTAGCCATACGCCGAACTAAGTTGTTCCAGTACGCCAACAACAGTGGCATCCACCATGCAATGTGGAAAATTGCCCAGGTATGTCCTGTCCACAAAAAAAGGAGAAATCAAACCTGGCCACTTATCGCCTTATCATCCGCAAAGTGATGGGGCGGGGGGAGGGAGGGGGAGTCAGTGTTCTCAAGCGACACTTGTTCAGCAACAACCTGTTTACTGACGCTCAATTTGGTTCCCACCAGGGCCACTGAGCTCCTGACCTGATCACAGCCTTGGTCCAAACATGGGCAAAAGAGTTGAAGTTCTGATGTGAGGGGAGTGTGACAGCCTTTGACATCACATCAGCATTTGACTGAGCATGACATTAAGATGCCCTAGAAAAACTGTAATGCAAGGGCATCAGAGGGAATGATCTCCACTGTTTGGAGTATTACTGAGCACAAAGAAAGTTGGTTGTGGTTGTTGGAGGTCAATCATCTCAGCCCCACGATGAGGAGTTCCTTAGGGCAGTGTGCTCAGCTCAACCATCTTCAGCTGCTTCATCAATAAACTTCCATCCATTAAAAGGTCAGAAGTGGGGATATTCGCTGATGTTCAACAACATTTGTGACTCATAATATATTGAAGCAGCCTGTGTCCATATGCAGCAAGACCTGACAACATCAAGTCTTGTGTTAATAAGTGGCATGTACTATTTGCACCACACAAGTGCCAGTCAGTGACCATCTCAGACATGGGATAATTTAACCATCTCCTCTTGATGTTCAATGGAATTAGAATTGTTGAAACTCCCACTTTCAATATCCAGTGGGTAACCATGAACCAGAAAGTGAACTGGACCAAACAGGTAAACTCTCTGGCTACAGGCGCAAGTCAGAGGTTAGGAATTCGGCCGCTAGTACCTCATGTCCCGTCTCCCAAATGCATGTTCAACATGGACAAGGGACATGTCCGGAGTATGATGGAATACTCTTCACTTGCCTGAATGGGTGCAGCTCCAACAACACACAGGAATCTCGAAACCATCCAGGACAAAGCAGCCTGCTTGATTGGCACCCCAGCCAACACCTTCAGCATTCATTCCCTCGAGCACCGACGCACCGTGCAAGCAGTGTGTATCAAGAACAAGGTACACTGTGGCAACACACCAAGTCTCCTTCGAATAGCACCTACCAAAGCCGCTACCACTACTACCTAGAAGAACATGGGCAGCAGATACATGTGAACACCACCACCTGAAACAATCCCCTCCAAGCAACACGCCATCCGGACGTGGAACTGTACCATCGTTCCTTCACTGTCGCTGGGTTAAAATTCTAACACTCCCTTCCTTACAGCACCATGGGTGTTCCTACACTCCCAGGACAGCAGCAGTTAAAGAAGGCAACTCACACCATCTCAAAAGCAATCAAGGATGGTCAATAAATGCTGGTCTCGTCAGGGGCGCCCACTCCCCGTAAATGAATAATAATAAAATAATAATCTCTCGTGCCCTACGTCCTATCGCACATCTTAACTTTATTTTTTATTGACCCCTTTTTTCACTTTGAAAAAATAAACCATGACATTTCTCATCTTTCCCTGTTCTGCTGAAAGTTCACAGACCTGAAATGCTAATTTTGTCTCCACAGATGTTGTCAGATCTGTTGAGTATTTCCCACACTTTCTGATTTAAGGTCAGTGTTTATTGGTTTGCCCGAGTGTCAGATTATTAATAGGGATCCCCGAAAATGACAGTGCTGGCATACAGATCCTCAGATCTCTATTTTCATACGACATTCCCTGAAGCGAAATTCTGAGGAGATCTTGCATGTGTAACATAATTTATATAAGTTATTTGCTGAGTAACAGTGCTTACTGCAAGTTCCTTGGTTAGTATTACAATTTTCAGTATGTTCATGTGTAAGTGCCACTGTTTACAGGATTGATCAGTTCCTCGCAGACACAAGGAATTGACCCAAATATCTTAAACCTACACCATTCTGTGCGTGTGCTTCAAGTTTCTCTGACAGCTGGTTGCTGTCATCACCCATGTCTCATACTGAAATTGTCAGTCTGTGATATCTGCAAAACACAGCTCAGGGGGAGGAGTCTATCAGATTGAGAAAGGACCGGATACACCTGCAGAAACCAAGGAGAGTGTGGCAGAGTCTTGATGGAGATGGTGAGAGGGGACAGTAACTGCAGTGAGACAGGGACACCAGCAGATGGAGATAGTGAGAGGGGAGACAGTAACTGCAGTGAGACAGGGACACCAGAAGATGGCGATGGTGAGAGGGGGATAGTAACTAGAGTGAGACAGGTACATCACATTGGGGGATGACAAAAGCACTTCTCCTCTTTGACAAATATTTTATATTTCCCTCCCACTGCGCTGCATCAGCAGCCAGACCTGGAGCCCATACTGAGAGATGGCTCTGTCGTGCCAGTCACTGCACTGTCATCGTGCAGGCAGAATTGGAGACCACACTGAAAGCTGACCATGTGTTGCCAGGCATGGCACGGTGACGCAGCGAGTAACATGAGAAGTCTGAGAACAAGTCATTAAACATCGGATGCATTGAAATGCTGCCCATACCCCTTCCTCCCACCCCTGCACCCAGAGATCCACGAACATCATTCTTCTCTTACATTTAGCTCAGATCTCCACTGCACCGTGACAGAGAAAATCCCTCCATGAGGCATTCACATGCCCACACACTGTGAAGGAACTAATGTTATTCGCAAAACAATCTGCACAGGTTGACACGGATAAACGTTTAACTAATATTACGTTCACAAATCGCACTCAAATTAATATTCATTCATGTGCCACCCAATAGTGCTTCCTTGAAGGCTGTGTGTTTTCTAATTCTGGAGCTGCCCCTTTGACCTCAGTGTGGTGGACGCTTACTGCAGTCGTAAAAATGGCACCGCAGATATTTACAACCGGAATTTTCGACAGTGCGACCGAGAGTGGGACTGACTTCTGGTTGGAGTATCTCGACTAACTTGGTGGTGCCTGCATGGGCATCGAACGAGGGTCTGTCAAGGGCGCAGATGCACTTCCCTCTTGAAAGGGGACACCGCCTGCAGCTCCCATAGCACCAGTCTGCTCCCATGGGGCTGTACATTATAACTCACTGATCTGCATGAGAGAAATCTAAAGGACATCAATGATCCGAGCAAAGCTCCTCTCCATTCGAACCACTAAATCTGTCAATGCGGCCTCTCTACTTTGCGAGGCTGGAAGGGATTTGAGGAAACCAATGTCCCAACAGCAGCAGGTTGGGCTTTAATCAAAGCTGGCCTGTGTGAGTTGGTGTATGTTTGTGTGTGTGCGTTTGTATATCTGCCTTTCTCTGTGCCTGGGTTCTGATCGGTGTGTGCGTGTGTGTGTGTGTGTGGTGTGTGCGTGGCATGTGTCTGTGTTTGTCTTTGTAGATCTGTCTGGCTTGGTGCCTGGGTTCTGATTGGTGTGCGTGTGTGTGTTTGTTTGTGAGTCTGTCTGTCTCTCTTTGTGTCTACGTGTTTGTATATCTGTCTGATTCAGTGCCTGGTGTCTGATCAGTGTGTGCGCGCGCGTTTGTGTGTGCTTAAGTGTGTGTGTGTGTTTATGTGCGTGTGTGTGTGTGTGTGTGTGTGTGTGTGTGTGTGTGTGTGTGTGTGTGTGTGTGTGTGTGTGTGTGTAAGTGAGTGTGTGTGTGTAAGTGAGTGTGTGTGTGTCTTTGTATATCTGTCTGGCTCACAGTCTGGGTTCTGATTGGTGTGATTGTTTGTTTGCATGTCTGCCGGGTTCGGTGCCTGGCTTCTGATCGGTGTGTGTGTGGCGTGTGTCTTTGTTTGTATCTCTGTCTGGCTCAGGGCCTCGGGTCTGATCGGTGTGTGAGTGAGTTTGTGTTTGTGTCTGTGTGCACATGTGTGTGTTTGTCTTTGTAGATCTGTCTGGCTTGCTGTCTGGGTTCTGATCGGTGTGCGTGTGTGTGTTTGAGTGTGAGTCTGTCTCTCTCTGTTTGTGTTTATGTGTTTGTATATCTGCCTTATTCAGTGCCTGGGGTCTGATCGGTGTGTGTGTGTGTGTGTTTGTGTTTGTGTGTGTGTGTGTATGTGTGTGTGCGTCTTTGTATCTCTGGCTGGTTCACAGCTGTGTTGTGAAGGTGTTTGTGTGTGTGTGTGTGTCTCTCTCTGTATGTGCTTCCATATCTGTCTGGCTCAGTGCATGTGGTATGATTGGTGTGTCGTTGGTGAGTATTTGTCTGTCGGTCTATGTTTGTGTGTGGGTGTGTGTGTGTGTTTGTATATCGGTCTGGCGCAGTGCCCGCTGTCTGATGTGTGTGTGTGTGTGTGTGTGTGTGTGTGGCTCTGTCTGTGTGTTTGTATATCGGTCTGGCTCAGTGCCTGCGGTCTGATCAGTGTTTGTGTGTATGTGTTTGTGTGTATATGCATATCTGTCTGGCTCAGTGCTTGTGGTCTGATCTATGTTTGTGTGCGTGTGTGTGTTTGTGTGTGTGCGCCTGTCTGTCTCTCTTTGTGTGTTTGTGTTTGTATGCATACCTGTCTGGCTCAGTGCTTGTGGTCTGATCGGTGTGTGCATGTGCGTGTGTGTGTGTGTTAATGTATGTGTGTGGGCTGTGTGTTTGTGTCTGTCTGTCTCTTTGTGAGTGTGTGTTTGTATATCGCTCTAGCTCAGTGCCTGGAGTCTGATCAGTGCATGTGTGTGTGCGCATAATCTGTCTGGGTCAGTGCTTGTGGTGTGATCGGTGTGTGTATGTCTGTAGGGGCAGGAGTAGGTCATTCGGCCATTCGGCCCTGCTCCGTCATTCATTATGATCATGGCTGATCACCTAACTCAGTGACCAGTTCCCGCTTTCGCCCCATATCCTTTGATCCCCTTAAACCCAAGAGCTATATCTAACTCCTTCTTGAAAACATACAATGTTTTGGCCTCAACAGCTTTCTGTGGCAGCGAATTCCACAAGCTCACCACTCTCTGGGTGAAGTAAGTTCTCCTCATCTCAGTCCTGAAAGGTTAACCCCGTATCCTTAGACTATGACCCCTGGTTCTGGACTCCCCCACCATCGTTAACATAATTCCTGCATCTACCCTGTCAAGCCCTGTTAGAATTTTATAGGTTTCCATGAGATCCCCCCTCACTCTTCTGAACTCCAGCGAATATAATCTGAACCCACTCAATATCTCCACATACGTTAGTCCCGCCATCCCAGGAATCAATCTGGCAAACCTTCGCTGCACTCCCTTGATAGCAAGAACATTCTTCCTCAGAGACCAAGACTGCAGACAATATTCCAGGTGTGGCCTCACCAAGGCCCTGTATAATTGCAGCAAGACATCCCTGCTCCTGTACTCGAATCCTCTCGCTATGAAGGACAACATACCATTTGCAGTTTTTACCACCTGTTGGACCTGCATGCTTACCTTCAGCGACTGATGCATGAGAACATACATGAATCATTTCATATTTCCCTATCTCAGGTTATAGCCTTTCAGATAATAATCTGCCTTCCTGTGTTTGCTGCCAAACTGGATAACCTCACATTTGTCCACATTATACTGCATCCGCCGCGCATTTGCCGACTCACTCAACTTGTCCAAATCACCCTGAAGCCTTTCTGCATCCTCCTCACAACTCATCCTCTCACCCAGTTTTGTGTCATCTGCAAATTTGGAGATATTACATTTAGTTCCCTCATCTAAATCATAAATATATATTGTGAATAGCTGGGGTCCAAGCACCGATCCCTGTGGTATCCTACTAGTTACTGCCTGCCATTCGGAAAAAGACCCATTTATCCCGACTCCTTTTTTCCTGTCTGCCAACCAATTTTCTATCTATCGCAATACAGTACCACCAGTCCCATGCGTTTTAATTTTACATGCTAATATCTTATGTAGGACTTTTTCAAATGCCTTCTGAAAATCCAAATAAACCACATCCACTGGCTCCCGCTCATCATCTCTCGTCGTTGCATCCTGGAAGGATTCCAGTTGATTTGCCAAGCATGATTTCCCTTTCGCAAATCCATGCTGACTCTAGCCGGTTCTACCACTGTCCTCCAAGTGCTCTGCTATAAAATCTTTGATAATGGACTCTAGAATTTTCCCCACTTCTGACGTCAGGTTGACTGGTCTATAATACCCTGCTTTCTCGCTACCTCCCTTTTTAAATAGTGGGGTTCCATTAGCTACCCTCCAATCTGTAGGAACTGTTCCAGCGTCGATATAATCTTGGAAGATGAGCACCAATGCATCCACCATTTCTAGGGCACTTCCTTAAGTACTCTGGGATTCAGACCATCAGGCCCTGGGAATTTATCAGCCTTCAATCCCACCAATTTCCCAACACCATTTCTCTACTAATACTGATTTCCTTCAGTTCCCATCTCTCACTTAGCCCTGTGTTCTGCAACATTTCTGGTATGATATCTGTGTCCTCCTTTGTGAAGACAGAACCAAAGTATACAATTAGTTGGTCAGCCATCTCTGTGTTCCCCATAATAAATTCCCTGTGGGACCTACATTTGTCTTCACTAATCTTTTTATCTTCACATATCTATATAAACCTTGACAGTCAGTTTTTATGTTCCCCACAAGCTTGCTCTCATGCTCTATGTTCTCCTTCTTAATCAATCCCTTGGTCCTCCTTTGCTGAATTCTAAACTGCTCCCAATCCTAGGGTTTGTTGTTTTTTTTTCTAACGAATTTGTATGCATCTTCCTTGGATCTACTGCTTTCTGTAATTTCCCTTGTAAGTCATAGATTGGCTACCTTTCCCGTTTTACTTCTGCGCCAGGCAGAAATAAACAATTGTTTCAGTCCATCCATGCACACTTTGAATGTTTGCCATTGCTATTCCACCGTCGTCCCTTTCAGTAACGTTTCCCAGCCCATCATAGACAATTCGCACCTTATACCTGCATAGTTTACTTTACTAAGATTCAGGACTCTAGTCTCAGAATCAACGATGTCACTCCCCATCTTGATGAAGAATTCTATCATATTATGGTCGTCCTTCCCCATGGGGTCTCGCACAACCAGATTGTCAATTATTCCTCTGTCATTACACAATACCCAGTCTCGGATGGCCTCTTCTCTAATTGGTTCCTCAATGTATTGGTCCAGAAAACCATCCCGTATATACTCCAAGAATTCCTCCTCTACGGTATTGTGACTGATTTGATTTGCCCAATCTATCGGCTGATGAAAGACACCCGAAAATACAAATGTTCCTGTATTGCATGCGTCTCTAATTTCCTGTTTAGTGCCATTCTGAACATCACCAATACTATTTGGGGGGTCTATATACAACCTCCACGAACCTTTTCTGCCCCTTAGTGTTTCTCAGCTCTACCATACATATCCCTCATCGTCAGAGCCAATATACTTCCTCATTATTGCATTAAAAACCTATTTAACCAGCAATGCAACTCCACTGCCTTTTGCTTTTTGTCTGTCCTTCCAACATACTGAATACCCCTGGATGTTCATTTCCCATCCCTGGTCAACTTGCAGCCATGTCTCCGTAATCCCGACTGTATCATACTCGTTTATATCTATTTGCGCGATTAATTCATCCACTTTATTGTGAATGCTCCACGCTTTCAGGCACATAGCCTTACAGCTTGTCTTTCTAACATTATTTGGCCCCTTCCCACCAGTTTTCACTGCGGCCTTGTTTGATTCTGGTCCTTGTTTTCTCTGCCTTTCACTTTTCCTATTCCCCAGACTGTCTTTTGCCCTCCTCTGACTCTTTGCAAAGGTTCCCATCCCAGTGTTTGTGTGTGTGTGTGTGTGTGTGTGTGTGTGTGTGTGTGTGTGTGTGTGTGTGTGTGTGTGTGTGTGTGTGTTTGTATATCTGTCTGACTCAGGACCTGGGGTATGATCGGTGTGTGTGTGTGTGTGGTTATCTGTCTCTCTGTGTATGTGGTTGTATATCTGTCTCCCTCAGTGCCTGGGGTTCTGATCGGTGTGTGTGTGCCTGTGTGTGTGTTTTATCAACAGCCTTGCTGGTAGATTTGCTAGTGCTGTTGGGGTGGGAGGGGGGCTGTTGGGGGTTAAATTAATTTGGCAGCACAATCGTATAAGACTAGAAGTACAGTAGGGGCGATGCACAGTCAAATAAAGAAGAAAATCCAAGTCAGTTTGGAAGGCAGATCAAATACAGACCTGTTAAGGCACGAGCGAATAATGCAAGGATGGATTGCATCTATTTTATTAATGCGAGGAGTCTTACAAGAAGGCAAATGATTTGAGAGCATTAATGGGATTATGATATTAATGCTATTACAGAAACATATTTGTGGGAAGGGCAGGACTGGCAGCTCAGTATTCAAGGGTATAGAATCTTCAGGCGAGACAGACGAGGGGGTAAAAGAGGAGGTGGCATTGCACTGTTGATCAAGGAGTCAATTACTGCAGTAAGAAGGGATGATATCTGAGAGGGATCCTCAAATGAGGGCATATGGGTAGAACTTCAAAACAGAAAAAGGGGCAATCACTTGGCTGGGAGTGTAGTACAGGCCTCCAAACAGTCAGGGAGAGATAGAGGAGCAGATACGTAGGCAAATCTGAGGCAGGTATAACACTGATAGGGCTATTGTACGGGAGTTCATGTTCCCTCAAAATTAGCTGGGATGTTCTTTGTGCAAAAGGCTTAATGGGGGCGGAATTCTTAAAATGCATATCGGAGAGATTTTTGAGCCAGTAGGTAGAACGTCCAACAAGACAAAGGGCAATCCTGGACCTAATCCGAGGGAATGAAGCTGGACAAGTAATAAAAGTATCAGTGGGGGAGCATTTCGGGCTTAGTGGTCATAACTCTGTAAGATTTAAGGTAACTATCGAAAAGGACCAGGAGGGACCGGAAATAAAAGTACCAAATTGGGGGAAGGCCAATTTCAATATGAAAAACAGGATCTGGTTAAAGTGGACTGGTAGCACCTACTTGAAGGAAAGTCTACATCAGGCCATTGGGAGTCATTCAAGGAGGAAATAGCGAGAGTTCACAGCCAGCATGTACCCGTAAAGGTGAAGGTTAGGTCAAACAAGCCCAGGGAACTCAGGATGTCAAAGGATCTCGAGGATCGGATCAGGAAAAGAAGGGGGCTTGCGGCATATTTCGAGTGCTGAAAACAGTGGAGGCCATAGATGAGAATAGAAACATAGAAAATAGGATCAGGAGTAGGCTATTCTGCCCCTCGAGCCTGTAGAATGTGTAGCGGGGTAGGGGGGCGGGGTACTGAAGAAATGTAATTAAGAGAGCGAAGATGGGACATAAAAAACACTGGTGGGCAAGATAAAGGAAAGTCCCAAGGCGTTTTATAAGAATATTAAGGGCGAGTGGATAACTAGGGAAAGAGTAGGGCCCATTCGGGACCAAAGTATCAATCTGTGTGTAGAGCCGGAGGACATAGGTATGGTTTTAAATGATTACTTTTCATCTGCTATGACGATGGACAAGGAGGATGTACGCATGGAGATCAGGGAGGGGGATTGTGATATACTTGCACAAATTAGCATTGAAACGGTGGAAGTATTAGCTGTTTTAGTGGGATGTAACGTGGATAAATCCCCAGGCCCAGACGAGAAGCATCCCAGGATGTTATATAAGGCAAGGGAGGAGATAGCAGGGGCCCTGTCACAAATTTTAAAATCCTCTCTGGAAACAGGAGAGTTACCAGAGGACTGGAGGCCACTGAATGTGGTACCATTATTCAAGAAGGGGTGCAGGGATCTAACAGATAATTACATCAGTGGTATGGAAACTATTGGGAAAAATATTCTGAGGGACAGGATTAATCTTCACTTGGAGAGGCAGTGATTAATCACCGATAATCGGCATGGCTTTGTCAGGGGAAGATCCTGTCTAACAAACTTGATTGAAATTTTACGAGGAGGTAACTAGATGTGTAGATGAGGGTAAAGTGTAGTCTACATGAACTTCAGTAATGCTTTCGCTAAGGCCCCGCATGGGGGATTGGTTAAGAAGGTAAGATCCCATGGGATCCAGGGTAATTTGGCAAATTGGATCCAAATTTGGCTTAGTGGCAGGAGGTAGAGGCAGATGGCCGAGGGTTGTTTTTGGGAGTGCAGACGTGTGACCGCAGGGATCGGTGCTGGGACCTTTGCTGTTTGTAGTGTACATTAATGATTCAGACGTGAATATAGGAAGTATGATTAGTCAGCTTGCAAATGGCACTAAAATTGATGGTATTGTAAATAGAGAAGAAGGAAAGCCTTAGATTACAGGACGATATAGATGTGCTTGCGAGATGTTCGGAGCAGTGGCAAATGGAGTTTAACCCTGAAAATGTGATGCATAGGAGGGCTAACAAGGCAAGGAAATATAAAATGGATGGTACGACCCTAGGAAATAGAGGGTCAGAGGGACCTTGGTGTACTTGTCCATAAATCATTGAAGGCAGCAGCAAAGGTAGATAAGGTGGTTAGGAAGGTGCATGGGATACTTGCCTTTTTTAGCTGAAGCAGAGAATAATAGAGCAGGGAGGTTATGATGGAGCTGTATAAAATATAAGTTAGGCCACAGTTAGAGTGCTGTGTACAGCTCTAGCCTCCACCTGATAGGAAGGATGTTATAGTACTGGAGAGATTGCAGAGGGGATTCACCAGGATGTTGCCTGTGCTGGTGTATTTCAGATATGAAGAGAGACTGAAAAGGCTAGGGTTGTTTTCCATAGAGCAGAGAAGGCTGAGGGGGGACGTGATTGAGGTATACAATATTCTGAGGGCATTTATAGGTTAGACAGGAAGAAACGTATTCCTTCCACTGAGGGATCAATAACCAGGGTGCATAGATTTAAAGTAAGGGGCAGGGAGTTTAGAGGGGATTTGAGGAAAATAATTTGAACCCAGAGGGCCATTGGAGTCTGGAACGAACTGCCTGAAGATGTGGCTGAGGCAGGAACCCTCACGACATTTAAGAATTATGTAGATGAGCATTTGAAATGCCATAGCATACAATGGTCCGCGCCAAGGACTGGAAAATGGAATTAGAATAGTTAGGTGCTTGATGGCCAGCACAGACACGTTGGGCCAAAGGGCCTGTTTCTGTGCTGTATTACTCTATGGCTCTCTGATTGACCACCGCACAGTCCCTCTGGAGCCAATGTCCTGTCTTTACATTGAGGTAGACTCATCATTGTGCTGTGTGGCACTGCCACCACTCTAAATAGCATAGATTGCAAACAGATCTAGCAACTCTAAACTGGGTAACCACGAGACTCTTTGTGCCATAGGCAACAGAAGCAACAGCAGAATTATATTCAGCCATAATGTGTAACTTCATGGCACAGCATATCCCCCCTCTACATTACCATCAAGCCGTGGGATCAACCCTGGTACAATAAGAGTGTAGGAAGGCTTCCCAGGAGCAGCACCAAGCATACCTAAAATGAGGTGTCAGCCTATTGAAGTTACAACACAGGACTACTTGCATATCCAACAGTGGAATCAACATGTGATCGACAGTGTTAAACAATTCCACAACACACAGATCAGCTCCCAACTCGATGTCTTCCCCACCAGTATTGCCAGCCGTCCTGACTCCCAAACCATCTCCAAAATGCTTGGAAAATTCAGCCTGTTGAATCAGGCAAGGCTTCCAGCCACATGACACACCAGATGAAATAACTTGTAGAAAAACAAGTAAGTCTTTTGGTCGATGAACTCCATTTTCCCACAATTCATATAAAATTCCTCCTCTCCCATCCCACAAGCTTTTTGTGCTCTCTTAAACCCAGAAGCTCACAGTTGAAAAATCTTTCTTCATACTGTCCCCACTCACTTGCCTGGATGAGTGCAGGTCCAATAACAGTGAAACAGACCTGCAGTCCTGCCGCATCCAGTCACGAATGGTGGTGGACAAATGATCAACTAACAGGAGGAAGAAGTTCCACAAATATCCACATCCTGACTAATCGTGGAGCCCAGCACATCAGTGCAAAAGACAAGGCTGCAATATTTACATCCATCTTCAGCCAGAAGTGCAGAGTGGATGATCCATCTCGGCCTCCTGCTGAAGTCCCCAGCATCACAGATGTCAGTCTTCAGCCAATCTTATTCATTCCTCGAAATATCAAGAAATAGTGAAGGCACCAGATACTGCAAATGCTCTGGGCCCTGACAGTATTCCGGCAATAGTACTGATAACTTGCGTTCCAGAGCTAACCATCCGCTGAGCCAGGCTGCTCCAGTACGGCGACAACACTGGCATCTACCTGGAAATGTGGGAAATTGCACAGGTATGGCCTGTCCACACGAAACACGACAAATCCAACTTGGCGAATTACTGCCTTATCAGTCTACTGTCGATCATCAGCAACGTGATGGGAGGGGTGATCAACCCTGCTTTCAAGCAGCTCTTGTTCAGCAATAACCTGCTCACTGGTACTCAGCTCTTGACCTCATTACAGCCTTGGTCCAAACATGGGAAAAAGAGCACAACGCTAGATGTCAGGGGAGCGTGACTGCTCTTGACATCATGGCAACATTTGACTGGGCATGGCATTAAGAGGCCCGAGAAAAACTGGAATCAAAGGGCATCAGAGGGAAAGCTCTCCACTTGTTGGAGTAGTACCGAGCACAAAGGAAGTTGGTTGTGGTTGTTGGAGGTCAATGATCTCAGCCATAAGACATCAGGGCAGTGTGCTTGGCACAACCATATTCAGCTGCTTCATCAATAACCTTCCCTCCATTGTATGGCCTGAAGTGGGATGCGCGCTGCTGATTGCACAATGTTCAACACCATTTGTGAATCAGAATATACTAAAGCAGCCCGTGTTGATATGCAGCAAGACATGGAGACCATCAAGCCTTGTGCTAATAAGTTGCAAGTAACATTCGCAGCAGACAAGTGCCAGTCAGTGACCATCTCAAACAAAAGGTAATCTAACCATCTCCCCTTGACGTTCACTTGTATTAGAATTGTTGAATCCACCACTATTAATATCCAGTGGGTGACCGTTGACCAGAATCTGAACTGGACCAGTCAGGTAAACACTGTGGCTACAGGCGCAGGTCAGATGTCAGGAATTCTGCCTCGAGTAACTCATACCCTGTCTCCCCAGTGCCTGTCCACCATCTACAAGGCACATGTCATGAGTATGATGGAATACTCTACACTTGCCTGGATGGGTGCTGTTCCAACAACACACAAGAAGCTCGACACCATCCAGGAAAGCAGCCCGTTTGATTGGCATAATCTTCAACATTCACTCCCTCCACAACCGGCACACAATGGAAGCAGCGTGTATCAAGAAATAGGTACACTGCGGCAACACACCAAGCACATACCAAAGCCGCTACCCTTACTACCTGGAAGAACAAGGGCAGCAGATGCAGATAAACACCAGCACCTTAAAATTCCCCTCCAAGCCACTCACCATCCTGACTAAGAACAAAACCGTCGTTCCTTCATTGTCGCTGGATTAAAATTCTGGTACACAATTCCTTGCAGCACTGTGGGTGTACCTACACCCCATGGCCTGCAGCAGTTAAAGAAGGTAACTCACACTATCTCAAATACAATCAAGGATGGTCAATAAATGCTGGTCTAACCAGGGACGCCCACTCCCCATGAATGAATAATGATAAAAAAAATCTCTCCTGCCCTCTGTTCTATCACACATATTAATTTTATTTCTTCTTACCGCCTTCTTTCCACTTTGAAAAAACGATTACATTTCTAACCTTTTTCCAGTTCTAACAAAAGGTCACAGACCAGAAATGCTAACTCTGTCTCCACAGATGCTGTCAGATCTGCTGAGCATTTCCAGCACTTTCAGATTTAAGGTCAATGTTTATTGGGCTGCCTGAGTGTTACATTATTAACAGGGATCCCAGAAAATGACAGTGTTGGTACAGAGATCCTCACATTTCTGCTTTCATACTGCATTCTCTTACGTATTTGAGAAATTATGTGGAGATCTTGCATGTGTAACATAATTTCTATATGTTCTTTGCTGAGTATCAGTGCTTACTGCAATTTCCCTGGTTAGTGTGACCATTTCAGTATGTTTATGTGTAACTGCCACTGTTTACAGGATTGATCAGCTCCTCACAGATACAAGAGATTGACCCAAATATCTTCAATCTCCACCATTCTGTGCGTGTGCTTCAGGTTTCTCTGACAGCCGGTTGCTGTCAACATCCATGTCTCACACTGAAATTTTCAGTCTGTGATCTCTGCAAAACACACCTCAGGAGGACAAGTCTATCAGATTGGGAAAGACTGGATACAGCTGCAGAAACAAAAGAGTGTGTGGCAGTGTTATGGGGCGCATTTCCTTGTTTCAAATCATTTCTGTCTAGATTGATAATACAGTTTGTGGAATTCTTTTATTCAATGTCCATTTCGGGAGAGTTTTTGTTTCATTCTGTGTGCGATCCGGGGAATTAATCGTTTGAAGGTTTTCTACCTGTGATACCTTTGCAGTGGCAGCTCAGCTGTGTTCATTTATTGATCTGTTTTAGTTCTTCAGACTCTTTTCATTACCCAGATATACATTCACTCCCAGAGAAATCAGGCTGACATTAAATTTGATTTATTGAGGTAGAGTGGATAGTTTATTGAAGAAATTGTCTACCTTCAGATCCCCTCTTTGAATTGAATCACAGCAAGTTAACCACTGACATTGACACAGGCTGCATATTCGGTGATCGGATCACAGAGAGTTAACGCTTTACATTAACACAGGCTCAATCCTCCTGATTGTATTTGATTCTTAACAGTAGTCCTGCTTCATTAACCTATACAGGAAACAGCCTCAACATCTAATGGGATCTTGTATTTTAAATTAAAACCACAGCGAGAATTGATGCGTTGGTGTATCTGACTTTACTGATTGAATTGGACTCAGAGTGATTTATCCTGACCTGTTGATATTGTGTGTTATACATTTGGAAATTGTACACAGATTACAGTAATTATGTACTGTGATTCACTCTTTGTGATAAGAGATACGTTTATTTGCAGACACTAAGTTGTCAAATATTTCCAGTGAATTAATGATATTGCCCAGACATCCCCCGATACATTGTCCTTCTGGATTTTAAACAACGTAAGTTCAAATTCCGAGCTGAAACATCCTGCTGCAGTATTTTGATAATTAAGAGCAGCAGGCAAGAAAAACAGAAGCACTGAAATCACCACAACGCCAGGTGCTTCCTCTCAGTTCAACAGAAAAACACACAGTTACTATCCTGAGGCTCTGCAGACTGTGAGCTGCTTTTCACATATTTCGGTATAGGAAAGCCTTTCTTGACTCCAAGTGATCACCTTCCAGAAAACAGACTCCTTTTTTGAGGGAACACATCACATCCCTCCCTATATAGTTCAACGATGGTGAAAATTCACAACTTATGATGACCAGTCAGTGTCTCTGTGTGATCTGCGTGCCTCACAGTCTCCATGTGTGAACACATTTCCTCAAATATTTGCCAGGTTTCCCGATAAAGCTGCGAATTCCTTCTATGGGGTGCAGCAGTTTTGAGAGGAATGGCTCAGATACACTCTGCTGTTCTGCAGTGGGCAAATGCATCAAAACTGAGCAGAAAAACAGTGATTGTTGTATTGCTGGTAATGGTGGTAATACTAATCGAGGTGACTGCCCTCGGTATCAAGGAAATATTGGACCAAGAGTGTGCCTAAGGAGATGACTTCCCTGATCCCATCATATTCACTTTTCTCAGCCTCTCCAAAGTTATTGATCTATTGTGTTTATGTCTTTACATTCAATTGCAACCTCACCCCATTTCCCCATGATATCATCTTCCTTAAAAAGTCAAAATACTGCGGATGCTGATTATCTAAAATATGAACAGAAGATGTTGGAAATACTTAGTCGGCGGCGCAGCATTTTGAGAAAGGGAGCGAGAGTTAACCTTCCCCGCTGGAGAATTTTCTTCAGAACTGAAAAATGTTGTGCTGTAACAGTGTTTCAGTAAGCACAGAGGCTGGGAATGGGGGAACGGAGGAAGGAGATAAAGAGAGAAACTGTGATGGTGTGGAAGGCAAGATTGATTAAATGAAGAGAACAATCATTACCAGAACCTGCTGTCAAAAACAAATGGGGGGCAGTAATTCCCATGTGTTTTTATTTTTGAAGTTGATGCTGAGTCAGGAAAATTGAAACAGTGTAGGAGGCTGAGTACAGAGGGGTCAGCTGGGAGTGGGACAGGGATTTATAATGGCAAGTGAATGGAAGCTAAGGGACATACTGACTGCTCAGCAAAGCCATTGCAGAATATATGCTTCATCTCCACGGTGTCGAGGACAATTGTTAAGAATGAACAGTATTGATGAAATAAAGTAAAGTACAAGTAAATCACTGCTTGTGGGCCTGACGGTTGAAAGAGAGGAGGTGAAATGGCATGTAATGCATCTCCAACACTTGCATGGGATGGTGACATAGGAAGTGCAGTGGGTGTTTCGAGTGATGGAAGAGTGGGTCAAGCTGTACCTTCAGAATGCTGAAAATGGAGAGGAGGAATGCCTGGTGGTAGCATTGTGGTGAAGTTGGCAGAAGTAATGGAGGATAGTTCATTGAATGTGGAGGCTGGTGGAGTGAAAGTTGAGGGAAAGGGCAACTTATTTTTTGTTCTTTTTTTAGAGATACAGTACTGAAACAGGCCCTTCGGCCCACCGAGTCTGTGCCCACCAACAACCACCCATTTATACTAACCCTGCAGTAATCCCATATTCCCTGTCACCTACCTACACTAGGGGCAATTTACAATGGCCAATTTATCTATCGCCTTTGGCTGTGGGAGGAAACCGGAGCACCCGGGGAAAACCCACGCAGACACAGGAAGAACTTGCAAACTCCACACAGGCAGTACCCAGAATCGAACCGGGTTCCTGGAGCTGTGAGGCTGCGGTGCTAACCACTGCGCCATTGTGCGCCCCATCATTGTGATTAAGGAAGAATGGAAGGAATGATAGTGTAACTGGAATGGAAAGGTTCAAAAGCCCTTTCAGCCATGGTGGCAAAGAGCTAAAACACACTTCTAACTGGAGAAGAATAATTCTGTTTGTTTTATAATGCCCGTTACATTTCAAGTAAGATGTCCTTCTGATACAGGCCTGGGCTGATACGTCGTCAGTAACATTAGCACCACATACATGCCAGTCAATTACCTTGTCCAACAGGACAGAGTCCAACCACCTCTTCTCGAAATAAAACGACGTTACCATCGCCGAATACCACAACATGATCATCCTGGGGTTTACAATTGACCAGACACTTTACAAGACCAGGCATTTAAATACTGTGGCTACAGGAGCAGGTCAAATGCTCGGTACACTACAGACAACAAATCATCTACTGGCTCCATATACACCATATACAAAGCACAATTCAGGAACTGGTAGAATACTTCCTACTTGCCTGCAGAGTGCAGCTTCAACTATTTATAACAATTCGTTGCAGTTCCATGGAAAACATGTGGTGACTGCACGGCTCTCGGTCCTCTCACTAATATCAAGCTGCACCTTTCAGTCGCACCAGAAACAGATAAAATTCTGCCCATTGAATATTAATCCCAGTAGTTCTGAGGAATGCAGGACTATTTCATTGTTACATATCGTTACCACGATAGTTTGTATTTTAAATAAACTGCTGTTGTAATGTGTGAACTTACATGTTGCCACTCCAGATCTATCCAAATGTAATTGTCCATCCAGCTGAGGCGTAGCTGGAATAGATCACTAGAGGGATGGGGACGGACTCGCATCAGGAATCGACTGTCTGGAGTGGTTATGGATCTCACATTCGCCTTTCTGCCTCGGAGAAGTCAATTTAAAATGAAAGCGTCGCTCCACGATGAACCATTACTGGGAAAGGCGTTAACTGGGATTAACTGCAGGCAATGGGAATCAGAGGGAAAAATCTCCACTTGTGGGAATCATACCTCGCACAAAGGAAGAGGGTTGTGGGTGTTGGAGGTCAATCACCTCAGTCTCAAGACATCAGGGCAGGGGTTCCTCAGGGTAGTGTCATCGGCCCAACCATCTTCAGCTGTTTCATCAATGACCTTCCCTCCATAAGGTCAGAAGTGGGTATGTTTGCAACAGAAAAACTATATACTGGGGGGTTCGACAAGTGAATCATCTATTCACTAATCCATTCACAGAATGAGGTGTTAAATAGTCTAGTTTTTATTATACACCCCCAAAGGTGAGCACCAGATTATGGAGTTATTCTGTCAGGGAAGTTCAGAAAAACATAAAAATGGTTTAACCTTCAATTACAATGATATAGTCTGGGACAGACCATAGTAATGGAGAAGGTGTAAAACAAGATCTACAATTTCTTATTTGTGTAGTGACCTTACATAGTTAAAATATCCTAGTCATATTATCAAACACAATTTGATAGCGAGCAGCATTGTCAGATATGATGGCAGATGACCAAATGCCTGGTCAAGGTGGTAAGTTTTAAGCAGTACCTTAAAGAAGGAAAAAGATATAGTGAGGCAGAGGTTTATGGAGGGAATTCCAGAATTTAGGATCTTGGCAGATGAAAACAAGAACACCAGCGGTGGAGCGTTCAAATTTGGGAATGCTCAAGATTCCGGAATTGAAGGAGCACAAACATCTCATAGGGCTGAAAGAGATTACAGAGATAGGGTGGGAAGAGGTCATGGCGAGATTAGAAAATAAGCGTGAGAATTTCAATATTGTTCAGGTTAATGACCAGAAGCTAATGGGAGTGCAGTGGTGAAGGGTGAACGGGACGTGGAGTGAGTTGTACGTTAGCCGCAGAGGTTTGGATGTCCTCAGGTTAACTGAGGATGCAAAGAGGGAGGCTGGCCAGGACGTGCATTGGAATAGTCAAGTCTAGAGGTGAAGACGGGGAATTAAATGCTGCACTCTCTGGATGAAAAATGAATTGTCAGTTAAGGGAAAAGAGAAAGAAGAAATTCATTACAAATTCCATTTCAAGAATATAATCTAAAACCAGATAGATAGCATAGTGTACAGGGAGAAATAGAAAAAGAATACAAGAAGGACAAAGGGAGAGCATAGAAAAGATTAGCAGCTACAAATCTTGTAAAACATATAAAAGTAAAAGGGATAGTTAAAGGAACGGTGGAGCCGATTATGGAGAAACAAGTAAATATTCCTGTCGAGGCCGAGGGCATGACTGTGGTACTGAATGAGTAATTTGCAACTGCCTTCACAAAAGAAGAGGCTGAAATTAATGTCGCAATCGAGTCGAGGGAAGCAGAGGTCTTGCATAGGATAAAATAGATGGGAAGGCGTTGCTGAACAGTTTATCACTAAATGTGGACAGCACCCCTGTTCCAGATGGGAAGCATCCTAGGTGGATAAAGGAAGCTGGGTTGGAGATAAGATCAGCTCTGACCACAATGTTTCAGTCCTCCTTTTTTGTCGCACTGGGGCCAGAGGACTTGAATTTGGTAAATGATAGACTCCTTTTCAAAACGAGAGGAGAGGGTAAGCCTTGTGACTACAAGCTAATCTATCTGACGATAGTGAAGGTTGAGAGATATACTAGAGGCCCCCATCAAGGACAAAATTAATTCTCACTTGCAGAAGCATGGGGGAAGATGAGAAAACCATCTCGGATTTGTTGAAGGCCAATTGCGTGTAACTAACCTGACTGAGTTGTTTTATCAAATAAGAGACTGAAGTTGGCCTTGTGTATGTGGGCATTCAATGTTGACGAAGTACCTCATAAAAGACTTATTCAGACAATAGCAATGCATATTATTAAAGGGACGATGTCAGCTCGAGCAGTCGATTGGCTAAGAGATAGGAGGCAGAGAACAGTGGTGAATAGATGCTCTTCTGACAGGCGAGGGTGGCGGTTGCTCGGGTGTTGGTTGTGAGACGACTGTTTTTCTTTCTACATGCAAACTACTTAGACTTGGGGTTAGAATGTATAATTTTGACATTTGTGGATGGTGAAAAACATGGCTCTGTAATAAATCGTGAATATTATAATAGCAGATTTCAGAGTAGACAGTCTGCTGAAATGGGCAAATCAACGGTAGATGCACCTTATTGTGGTCAAGTCAGAAGTGAAGTTCATTGGGAAAACATCATGTCAGTATAGTATAAATGGTACCATTTTCAGGGGATGCTAGAACAGAGGGACCCGGGAAATGCAAGTCCATACATCTTTGAGGATTGCAGGGCAAGTGGAGAAGCTGATTGAAAAAGTGTATGGGATACTTGATTTGAAAATGGGGTAATTGAATTCAAACATAAAAGGCATCAGGCTAATCCTTTACAAATCAATTGTTTTGACTCAGCTGGCGTCCTGTGTGCAATTCTGGGCACGAATATCTTGGAAGAATTTCAAGGCCCTGGAAAGGGTACAGAGGAGGATTAGCAAGAAGTAACCACTGGTGAGGGAATTCATTTACATGGATAGAATGCAGGAGTTTGTTTTTTTCTTATTGGCGCAGAGAAAGTTCAGTGGGATAGAAACATAGTAAATAGGAGCAGCAGTAGCCCATTCGGCCCTTAGAACCTGCTGTGCCATTCATTCTGATCATGGCTGATCATTCAAATCAGTAACCTGTTGTCGCTTTCACCCCATATCCTTTGATCCCTTTGGACCCAAGAGCTGTATCTAACTCCTTCTTGAAAACATACAATGTTTTGGCCTCAACTGCTTTCTGTGCTCGCGAATTCCACAGGCTCACCACTATCTGGGTGAAGATATTTCTCCCTAACTCGGTCCAGAAAGGTTTATCCTGTATCCTTAGACAATGACCCCTGATTCTGGACTCCCCCACCATCGGGACCATCCTTCCTGCATCGGCCCCGCCAAGTCCTGTTTGAATTTAGTAGACTTCTATGAGAACGCCCCCCCCCCCGCCTCACTCTTCCTAACTCCAGAAAAAATAGTCCTAACCGACTCAATCTCTCCTCATACGTCAATCCCGCCATTCCAGATCTAACAGAACTCAAATTAATGAGGGGTTATGATGGAGTAAGCATGCGGAAATTATTTCCTCTCATGAATACGTTTGTCATCAGAGATCATGGCCAGGATTTTACTGGCCCCCAGAGGCGTGATTGGAGGCCAGGAGGGGTGGGGAGGGATCAAGGAGAAAAGCGGCGGCTGGCAGGGGATATGGCAGGATGGAGATCCCAGCGCATCCCCCTCGTCCAGTGATCCCGGGGGCAGGATAGACCGACAACAGCCTTCTGTCCCAGTGGCACATTGAGGATCTTAAGTGGCCTGTTATATGATAATTATGGGACCATTCCACCGCCGCTGGGATCTTACGAGCAGCGAGGTCCTCCACCACATGGAGAGGACACCATGTAGAACGAAGCACTCACCATGTGGCCTTGCGGATGGGGTGGGGCGCTGCCTCGTTCGTGGGTATTTTGTGGCCCACAGAGCACCTCCACCAGGAACCAGTTCATTCCCCGGCACCTCCCTCCTCCTGCACCACCAGAACACCGCCTTACTCTTTCACCGCCTTCCGGACTGGCTCTGGTGACCCTGCCTCACCTACCTCTTCTCTGGGCTTCCAGCACTGCGCCTGGGGTCCGAGGCCTTCTATAGAACCGGCAGAATAACTAGAGGGGAAATGAAGAGAGAGTATTTCACACAGAGGCTTGTTACGATCTGGAAAGCACGACCTGAAAGAGTGATGAAATCAGATTCCCCAGGAATTTATAAAGACAATTAAACAAGTGCTTGCAGTGGAATAGTTTGCAGGGTTACAAGAAAATGCTACATATGTCACAATAAATTAGACAGCACTTTCTAAACGACTCTGACTAAAGTAGCCGAATGGCCTTTCCTGTGCATCTATGATTCGATGATCTGGGCGCCAGATCAGTGATTCATTTACTTTTCACACTGTCACCCGTCATTGTCCTCGCAGGATAGGCTGGTAGTTGGAATCTGGGTTCATTTTATCCATGAATGGTCACATTGCTTCTCATTGGTGTATTTTACCAGACTGTAATTCACGGTTCACACAAGTTTAAATCTATTGGGTATTTGGAAGGAAACACTGGTTTCTGTAGACACCTCTGTCAAATAATTAATTTACACAACAGGCAGAGTTTCAGAAGATGCTGGAAGGAGTTCTTAGTCTTTGAGAATAGCGTTCGGTTAATGTTCTGTTCACATCGCTCTGCCCGGCATCAGAACGATGCTGCGGTCCTTCCTCACCCTGTCTCTACTGCAGCTTTTGAACTGTGAGTTACGGATTATTTAATGCATTATGTTATTTACTGATACACTGATTATTATTACAAGATATGTATTATTAATCTAATTATCATCTTTAATACAGAACCCATTCAGGAGATGTAGAAAGTAAATAATGCTTTATACATTTTAATCTTCTTGTGTAGAGTGTAATGAAATATCGGAACTTGTTTATTGCCTTCTACCTGCCGCTCGTACAGACAGAGCAGACTGGAGTTGAAAATCTAATGGGTCTATTTAAGCAGGGTCTGTTAGAAAAAGAGGCAGTTCGCTCTGAGAATAGAATCTGTCAGTGTCTGGGATCAATTTACAGAAAATGCATCCATTTTATTTACAGTTGTCATTCATTGGGATGGTTTGAAATGGATACTGAAATGTTCATATAATTTGCAGAAGTTTCATTTGATACAAGTTTTGGATTGATTGATTCCATTTTAAGTTCTTTCAACTGCAAATAGGAATAAACCTCCATTTATATAAAAATGCCTGTGCGTTTATATAGCGCATTTCACGACTCAGGACATCCCAAAGAGCTTTACTGTCAATTCGGTGCGGGTTTGTAGTGTTGTCCAGACTGTAATGTAGGAAACGTGGCAGGCAAGTTGCACAGAGCAAGTTCCTGCAAACAGCAATGTGATAATGGCCAGAATACTTTTTTTGTGTGTGATGTTGATTGAGGGATGTATATTCACCAGAGCACTAGGGATAATTCCCCTGCCCTTTCTCCAAATACTGCACCTGAAAGGGCCGACGGGGCATCGGTTTAACATCTCCTCCGTTGGAATGCACCTTGGACAGTGCAGCACACCCGCAGTACTGCACTGGAGTGGCAGTCCAGATTTTGTGTTCAAGTCTCTGGAATTAGACTTGAACCCACCATCTCCTGACTCAAAGGCGAGAGTGCTAACAGTTGAGCTATCACTGACAGCAAGATTGCTTTGGTGACAGTAAACGAGTTCAGAATATTCTACATCTAATTAACAGGTATTATAAATTCCCAGTTGAAGTTTTGTTGATCACAAAGACCGTGGCAGTTTGTTTTATTTGTCCCCTGCGTTTCTTATACCGACACAGCCAGCTGAAATTGAAATTCTAATCTGATTACTGAACCGAGTCTGTTAGAAGTAGAGCGCCGTCTTTGTTTGAATAGAGTGTATCAGAGTTTGGGTGTCAGTTATCTCACTGAGTGTAGAACACCAGTCCAAATTACAAATACTACTGACATGGACCGCCACAAACATTTCTGTCACAGATATTTCTCAATACAAGTGCTGTCTGCTCTACTAGAGATACAGTTCATGACGCTAAATATTTTAGAATAATTTGTTCAGTGTTGCAGTGTTATATTCAATCTATAATAACCACTCAACTGGAGATGAATCCAATATTATTCAATTCGTTGTCATTATTAGTATAATTATCAAGTGCACTCTGCAAAAAATGATGCGACTAAATGTTCCTAAATCGTTGGGGAATTTGCTCTGTATTATTGATCAGTTGGTATAGATCTTCAAAATTATTATCTTTTATATTACATTCATTATTCTATTTCCTCCATTTCTATGTACAGTGCCTAAAGATAGTTACGTTTTCCCAATAACATACTTTTACACAGTGTCATGTAGTGTGCAATGAGTTAGTGATATTGTCCTTTATTATTGTTCCAACGGCTCGATGTTTGTTGCTTTATTCCATTGATGATTTCATTCTGTTTCTCACTATTTCCCGTGTGTGTTTGGTTACATTTATGAATCTCTGTCTATTAAAAACTTTATTGGTTTACTGACAGGACAGCTTAGTCCCAGTGTTATCAGATGCTTTAAGTATTTAACGAATTACATTTCCATGAAAATTAACTTGTCGGATAGTAAAGTCCTAGTTTGTGGATTATTTAAAGAACGTTTTATTCAAGCCACAGAAAGATCAACAATGAAGTGCACATGACTCCCTGTATCCTTTTCTCCAATCACTCGTTGCTCAGAATCATTTTTAAAAAGCAGGCATGCTTTATGACAAAAAGCAATGTGATTCATTTCCTTCATATGAAGTGAATCTTGAAATAGTTTATCTCATTTGTAGAATTCAGATTGAAAACGGATTTGGTTTGATTTTACATTCCATCAATATTAAACAGGGAATAATTATCCATTCTTTCGCTCTCTGAAAACATTATTTTTAGAATATCTGGCATCTGGTTAACACGTCTTCGAAATTCCCAGGTGGGACATGTGCAAAGTTTGACTTAAATCCAAATTGAAAACAAATACCGTGGCAATTTGTTTTATTTGGCCCTCTGCGGTTCTTGTACTGACACAACTGACTGGAGTTGAAATTCTAAGCAAATTATTTAAACACAGTAATCTAGCAGTAGAACGTGATCACGGTGCGAATAGAAGGTCTCGGTGTTTGGGGTCTGGGGTCCACAGTAACACAGGGATTGGAGAACAGCAGTCAAAGCTAAATCTACTGCTGACTGAACACACACGGGCAGTTCTGTCCCAGGTATTTCACAGTAGAAGTGATGTCTGAACCTGTGTGATATACTGAGTGGAAATGAAATAATTTAAATAGTTTGTTCCACGTTAGAGTGTTGTACATGATCTATAAATATTGTATAATGTATTAACTAGAGGCAGAACCAATATTATTTCAATTCGCATTGGTTATTAGTGTAATTGTGAAGTGTCTCTCCAAAAAATAATGTTACTGAATATTCCAAAATCTCCGGACGATTTTCCATTTATTGTTGTTTACTCAATAATGACCTTGAAAATTTAGAACTTTGTATTGTAACTTAATCACCTTATTTCAAATATTCATATGCACAGCATCAAGTAATAAATAATGTGACAAAGTCTCCTTCCACATGCTCCTTTTATGTAAAGCATCGTGAAGTGTTTAATGAGATATCATGAATAGTCTCTTTCCACCTACTCGATATTTGTGCAGTGTTTTTCGGTCAAAGATTCGATTCAGTTTCTCACTGTTTCCAGTACGGGTTTGGTTACATTTCTTAATTCTACCGTCAGCAAATGCTGGTTCACGATAGGGAAACGCTCCCTAAATGTTATTACATACTTCCATGATGAATTTTCTTTTGTCTTTGTAAAAGGGATTGTATTCTAAAATCCTGATTTTGAAGGTAGTTTAAGAATATGTTCTGCAAACCATAGATCAGAGAGAAAGCATGAAATGCAGCTGATCCCTGAATTTATTTTTTTAGCAACCGGCCGCTGATCAAAATCAATTTATAGGAAATGTGCATATTGATTTGAATTTGTCATTTATTGAGATCGTATAAAGTGAATATTGAAACAGTTCCCTTAATTTATAAATTTATCATTTAATACATTTTGCTCTCTTTGATTTTAAGATCATCAAATTATAATAGGGAACTGTTATCTATTTTTGTCACTGACATCAAGAACGGACCTAATATTTGTCATCTGATTGTCATTTAACTGCACTTACAGAGGGAATTTGAGTTACATTTATTTTTATTCCCGGAATTGAACAAAAATACCACAAGAGTTTGTGTTATGCTGTTTCCTATGGCTCTCGTGCAGAAACACCAGACTGGAGTTAAAATTCTAATCAGGCGTTTAAAATGGTTACTCCTGGAAGTAGAAAGTGCTCAATGTTACAATCGAGTGTATGGGAGTCAGAACTGCAGAATACTGGGATCTGGATCCAGTCGACTCATCCCACATTGAGTGTTCTGTCCCCGGAATTTCTCGGTAAAGTGCCGTGTGATAGAGAGAATTAGATTAAATAGTTTGTACAGCATTTTGAATGTTCAGAGAGGACAATACATTTTGTATAATATATTAACTGGAGGTGGAATCTATATTGCTCCAATTGTACTGATTATTAATAGAGTTATCAATTACACTCTCCAGAAATGATGCTACTGATTTCAGGGGGATTCGGTGTATGAACAGTTTTATTTAGTCACCGACAATCTTCAAAACTATGCCTTTTTATATTAAATCATGCTTTCTGTTCCATACATTTATGTGCACGGTGTTGGGTAATAATTAGTGTTTCTCAGTCTCTTTCTACATGATTCATCCATTTGATGTTGTATTTAATATCCAGACGTGTTTCTGAATCTCTTTCCACATGTCCCATACTTTTAGTCCGGTGCGATGCAGTGTTTAATGAAAGATCCGGAGTTGTTTCCCAATCTCTGGGGAAAGGTGGGAAAGTGGATCTGGGGCAGTAGATCAGCCATGATCTTATTGAACGGCGGAGTAGTCTGGGTAGGCAGTCTGGCCTAATCCTACTCCTAGTAAATTTTTTAATGTCCTTCCACATGTCCCATACTCTGGTCACCTTGTGGAACAAATGCTGAATTCGTTTGCATATTTAAATTCAACAGACTGTGCCCAGAGCAATTTGTCTCGGTACTGTAAATGACCGATGCATGTTTGGTTATTTCTAACCATGGTAACGTTTCTTCAGACACTAGCTCATGTGTTGTCGATACATACTTTTGAAAGTGACTGATAATGCTCTTGACGCACAGAATCCGGATTTTTGATGTGAGTTGCTTCTGTCCGGTGCTTTGCTTGTGTTTGTAAGCTACACTTACTGTAATTTTATCAATTAATTTACTTCTTAAATCCATAAGAGCACACTTAATTGCCATAGTTGTGCAAATTGGACCTAAAATAGTTTGTTTTAATATCATTATATTGATTCTTGATGCACCTAACAATTTGCCGTGAGAAACATGTACTTATAAACTCTCTGCTTGGCCTGTATTTTGTAACCCCTAAACCACCCCTGTCCCTGGTTTTGTAACTCATTCAAGAGTTTAACTTCTGGGCTTTGTATATCCCACGTTTGTCCCGTTTCATTTCACCTCCTTTGAGTTTATTGATGTTTATAATTAATATTTCTCTATTACTCGTTGTGGTACTCCGGTGCAGTAGCAAGTTAACATAAGTATTAAATGTTAAAATAACTTATCAGTTTGGCACCAAATCCATTAGCCAAAACATCAGAAGGTATCCATGTGAGAACTGAAATCTAAGGAGTTGGTAAGCGGGAGTTACCGGAGGTCAGTGAGAGCTGGGGAAATGGGTGAGTGGGACTGTCCGTTCCAAGATAACAGCAGCAGCAGAATTTTAGATCACTTGAAGTTTACCTACGGTAGGAGACTTAACAGGAGAGTGTGAGAATATTGGGTATATTCTCTGTATATGTAGGTGATTTGGATAACGGTACACAAAGAAATGCATTCAAATGTTTACAAGAACAACAACGAGAGCACTTCGAAACTGGATAGAAGCATACGAGAGCAAAATGGAGGGATTAGCAGATTTGCGAAGTAGTGCAGATAAATAGAAACGTAGTATTGATTGAGAAAGAGGACAGACTGAGAATTTCTCTGTGACAGTAAGAGATAAACTTGACGAATAGGCAAGCATGGTTACAGATTGCTTAGATTCATTTACGGGATATGAGTTCGCTGACCAGGTGGAATTGACTGAACAACCCCTGCTTATGCAGATGGGATGGCGGGGTAGTTCCTTGAACCACCGTCGTCATTTTGGCGATTTTGTCTGCACCCATTTACTGTCCATCCCTAGTTTCCCGAAGAAGGTGTGCATCGACATACTCCTTGAACCACTAGATTATCTGGCAAAAAGAAATCCGGCGTGTCACGGGTGGTTACAGGCTGAAATGGTAAATGCCCGAAGTGTACAATAAATAACTGAGTGTATTGAAGAGGATTCACGGACCCTATTGAAGCACGAAGGTTGGTCACTGGAAAAGGGGAATTTGTGGGAGTTGACTATTATCAGGCTGAGTTGGTAGTAATGCTGAGGCTCCAGGACTGGGAAGAAGTCACACAATATTTACATTGCATAACTAGGAGCATCAAGGGACCAGTGAGATTATAGTTGGGCAACTGTAACTCATTCAAGATTACTCGGTAAGCACAGCTGAGGACCGGAATCGGTATCCCGTTCTCTTTCATATATCAGCAGAGTATACAGAGAGACACCAATACATGGGAGATATATTATCACCAGGGAGATTGAGATCAGGTTAACACACCGTCTATAGTGCATAATGCGAACAGAAAAAAACCTGGAGATCTGTGAGACACATTGTCATCAGGGAGATTGGGGGCATGTCAACACACCGTCTATAGTATATAATGTTGAGAATAGAAAAACACCTGGAGATCTGTGAGACACATTATCATCAGGAAGATTGGGGGTAGATCAACACACCAGCTTAAGTATCTAATGTTGTGAATGGAAAAACACCTGGAGATCTGTGAGACACATTGTGATCAGCAGATTGGGATCAGGAAAACACACCGTCTATGGAACATAATGCTGCGAATAGTAAAAGCACCTGGAGATCTGTGAGACACATTATCATCAGGGAGATTGGGAGCAGGTCGGCACACCGTCCATAGTATATAATGTAGAGAATAGGAAAAACACCTGGAGCTCTGTGAGACACATTGTGATCAGGGAGTTTGGGTACAGGTCAAAACACCATCTGTAGAATATAATGCTGTGAATAGTAAAAACACCTGGAGATCTGTGAGACACATTGTCATCAGGTGGATTGGGAGCAGGTCAAGACACCGTCTCTAGTATATAATGTAGACAATAGTAAAAACACCTGGAGATCTGTGAGGCACATGATCATCAGGGAGACTGGGAGCAGGTCAACACCGTCCCCAGTATATAATGTTGTGAATAGTAAAAATACCTGGAGATCTGTGAGACACATTGTTTTCAGTGGGATTGGGTACAGGTCAAGCGACTGACTGCATTTTTAAAAAGCTGAAGCGCTTAGCCAGTAAACGGGAGGACCATTGTTGCAACATCACCAACGGGTAAAAAAATAGGGCACGTCGGCGAGGGCAGGTTACAAGAGAATCAGAACAGCAAGAAACAGTCAGCACGGATATAGGAGGCTGACAGACCGTTCATCTTGTTTTGTTTCGTTTGAGGAAACTATGTATTTTATTGAACAGCAGAAATGCCCAATTACACCTTTATAGAGACCTTGACAGCTGCAGGTGGAAGATTTGTAGTCAATTAAAAGGCATCGAAATCTGCCACAGGATCGGAAATTCTTTAATTTAATTTAAATGTTCCCATTCCTTCCCGAAATTTAGATCAGAAAGCTGAATACTCTGAGAGTACAACCACCAGTGTTTGAAAGCAGGTCCATCACCACCTTCTTCTCAGGGCATCGACACACGGGTCATCAATGTTCAGAGCACCATCAGCACAAATTTACAGGGTGACGGGGAAAGGCAGTGGGACTAATTAGACAGCTCTTACAAAGAGACAGCATAGGCACCATGGGCCGAATGGCGTCCCTCTGTGCTGTTTCATTGTAAGATTCTAAAAGGGAGAGGACCATCACCACCGCCTTCTCAGGCACCTTCACACTGGCAATACATGGGGCCCACCCACCGTCACCACATGGAGAGAGTGTATCCGTGTGTCAGTGTGTGTATATGTGCAAACAATACTGGATACATTTAAGCCCATTACCAATATTAATTTGTTGCAAAATTGTATTTTCGGTTTTAAGGAATGAAATCACAGATCCTGGTATAATTTCATCTGCAAAGCGACGGGAATAATGACCCTGCTGTTAATTGTATTTGTGTCTTTTCTTTCAAACATTTTCATTCATTTCTTGTCCCAGTGAACTCTAATTGTTACCTTCTCATTTCAGGCAGACCTGGGAACAGTCAGGCTGACCCTTTAGGTAATCGCCCTTTATTTTCACACTATCTGCTATCTCTCTGCTCTAATCCATCCCATTAAATATTAAGTTTGAGCGACAATCTCAGTACCAGCAGATTAACCTGCTGCCAGGTTGCCAGTCAGAAAGTGAATGTGTCCCTCACAGTGTTGCAAAAGATCTTTAATTCTAGCTGAAAGACGACTGCTGCCTTCATGTGAAGGGATAATAACTGAGGGTCCCTGAAGAGCAGTGTGTGAATGATCAGCTCCACTCACACTGTTACCGAGCTGGAAGTTAACTGCTGCCTTCATGTGGAGGGACAATAACTGAGGGTCCCTGAAGAGCAGAGTGTGAATGATCAGCTCCACTGACACTGTTACCCAGCTGAGAGATGGCTGCTGTCTTTATGTGGAGGGACAATAACTGTGGGTCTCCAAAGAGCAGAGTGTGAAGGATCAGCTCCATTAACACTGTTACCTAGCTGAGAGATGGCTGCAGCCTTCAAGCGGAGGGACAATAACTGAGGGTCTCTGAAGCGCAGAATATGAAGGATCAGCTCCACTCACACTGTTACCTAGCTGAGCGATGACTGCTGTCTTCATGTGGAGGGACAATAACTGAGGGTCTCTAATGAGCAGAGAGTGAACGATCAGCTCCACTGACACTGTTGCTGGTCCAAAGGTCCACCTCACAAATCTGTGCTGACATCGAGATCCAGCCTCATATTTATTGGTTGTGCTGGGTGAGGGTGCAATTTCCTCTGCTCTTTCCTGGTGCTGGGATCTCACTGTGTTCCTCCAATCAGTATTGAGCACGTAACGATGTGATCATTACAGCCACGCCCATCTCCCCACCTCTGCAGGTTAAATCTATTCTGACCTTTTCGCCACACGGTGCCCATTGATGGGAATATCCGGCTGTCTCCCGGTTCCCTGCTCGTTTGCACCGTTTATTAGTATTTCCATCTCTTTTTTACATGTGTAATATTTACTCCGGGTTTTATTAGGGTTCTGAGTGCAGACTGATGTTCCTATCCATTCATGCCTGGTGAATTCGGAGCGTCCGTGCATTGGGAACCTTTGGGTTTAAAACACTATAACCGCTTGACGATATTTCTGATATTTTACAGAGATGGTGAAGCTGAGACTGGTGAATGGGGGCAGTCGGTGCGCTGGGAGAGTGGAGATTCACTACAGGGGACAGTGGGGGACTGTGTTTGGCTCGTACTGGGACCTGCCGGACGCCGCTGTTGTGTGTCGGGAGCTGGGCTGCGGGACCGCGGTCTCTGCATTGGGCTGGGCTCACTTTGGGGAAGGGTCCGGACCCGTTGTGACGAGTGATGCAGAGTGCAGTGGGACTGAGGCCACTCTGCAGGACTGTCAGTCAGCGCAATGGGATCACTATCCCTACTCACACTTCTATGATGCCAGCGTCATCTGTTCAGGTAAAAATCTTTCTCAGTCTCTCATCTCCTGCCACGGCTGATAGAATCTGGGAAGAAGCAAAAGTAAAACAATCCGGGACGGTCCGGACCTGAAAAATCAGATGTTAATAATTCCAGTAATCTCCGGTTAGAATTAATGTTAATATTCGGATCACTGTTTAAAATTATATCATTAGCACCATATTTAATAAACATTCTCCACCGGCAGCAGTAAATACCTGATACTCAGCACATTTACAATACAGACAGTGCAGTTTCCATTGAAATTTTCCCGAAAGCCGCAGAAAATGATCTGAACCGTTGGAAATGTCACAATCTCAATCGAACTCGCCATTTATCAACCCAGCAGCCGCTACCCGGCATGCACTGTCAGACCGGCTGTCCGCCTGCAATGATCGCTTGGCCTCAGATTTGATGCATTGCACAGATTGTGAAGCTGAGACTGGGGAGCAGGGGAGGGAGAGGAGTAGGTTTCTCAGCCTCGGGGAGCTGAAGTAATGGGTCCGCAGTTATTGTGGGTTTCACAAGAGGAAACTGCGCGTTAAGATCCCACCGCTGCCTGCGCATTGCCTTTTAAATTTTAGGAAATATTGAGAAAGTAAAATGCACAGAATATTAAACAAAGGAGCTAAGATAGTTCCGGAATTAGCTGCAACGATTAAACTCAACACCGTTGAACTATTGGAAGAAAGGAGGCGAGTTTGCCTGAAAATATGGCCAGTAAGGTGGATAGCAATAGACTTCAAGAGGATAAAGCGAGGCTGGTGAAATGCGCGGAGAGGTTGCAGATGCAATTTGATGCAGAGAGTGTGAACTGATACATTCTGGTTGGAACACGGAGGAGAGGCAATATCACAGAATCACTGAACTGTTACAGTGCTGTAGGGGGCTATTCGGCCCATCATGACTGCATGGGCTCTCTGAAAGAGAAATTCACTCAGTTCCATTTCCCTGCCTTCACTCCATAACTCTGCACATTCTTCCTTTTCATATAACTGTCTAGTTCCATTTTGAATGCTGCAATGGAACCTGCTTGCACCACGTTCTCAGTCAAACATTCCAGATCTTAAACACTCGCTGCATGAAAAACTTTTTCCGCATGTCACTTTAGCTTATTTTACCAAATGCATTAAATCGGTGCCATTTCCTTCTCGATCCTTTCACCAGTGGAAACAGTTTCTCTCTCCCTACTCTGTCCAGAATCCTCATTATTTTGAATATCGCTGTCTATTCACCTCTCAGCCTTCTCTTCTCCAAGGAAAACAATCCAAACTTCTCCAATTTATCTTCATAACTGAAATTCCTCATCCCTGGAACCATTCTCATGAAACGTCTCTGTATTCTCACCAATGCCCTCACATCTTTCCTCACGTCCGGCGCCCAGAACTGGATGCAATGCTCCAGCTGAGGATGAACTAGTGTCTCATACAAGTTCAACATAACTTCCTTGCTCTTGCACTCTATGCACATATTAATAAAGCCCAGGGCCGTGTATGCTTTATTTAACGATCTCTCAACCTAGCCTGCCACCGTCAATGAATTATGCACTATTAAACCAAGGTCCCTCTGCTCCTGTAACCCCTTTAGAATTGAACTGTTCATTTTATATTTTATCTTCATGTCAGTCCGACCAAAATGAATCACTTCACATTTCCCTGCATTGAACTTCATCTGCCAACTGCCTGCCCAGTCCACCGACTTGCCAATGTCCGTTTGAAGATCTGCACTATCCTCCTCACAGTTCGCAATACTTCAAGTTTTGTATCATCTGCAAACTTTGAAATTGTGCCCTGTACACCAAAGTTTAGTTCATTTACATATATAGACAGGGACCTGAAGATTGAAGGATACATGGAATTTAGGAAGGGCAAGAAGCTAGGAATAGGTGGAGGGGTAGCTCTGTTAATTAATGATGGTATTGGCGCAATGGTGAGGGATGATCTAAGTTCAGGAGACCAGGATGCAGAAGCTGTTCGGGTAGAGATGAAAAATCATTAAGGCAAGAATTTGCTTGTCAGAAGTGGTGTACAGACCACCTGACATTAACCACACTGTGGGGCAGGTTATAAATGAATAAAAAATGGCAGCCTGTCAGAAAGGTACAGTGATAATTAGGGGCGGATTTTCGCCTAAATTTAGACTGGAAAAGTCAGATGGGCAGATATAGCCTAGATGAGGACTGCATAGAATATTCTCGGGATAATTTCTTGGAACAATACCTTGTGGAGCCAACCAGAAAGTAGGATATACTAGACCTGGCATTGTGCAAAGAGGTCGGAATAATTAATGACCTCACAGTTAAGGCGCCCCGAGGTAGCAGCAATCATGATATGATTGAATTTTACATTCAGTTTGAGGGAGAGTAGAGTGGGTCCAAGCCTAATATTTTAAACTTAAATAAGGGCAATTATGAGGACATGAATGCAGAGCTAGCTAAAGTGAATTGGCAAATCAGGTTATGGGATAGGTCAATAGAGTTTCAGTGGCAGACATTTAAGGGAATATTTCAGAATACACAATTTCTCATATTTCAACGAGAAAGAAACATTCCAAGAGTGGGTCCCACCATCCGTGGTTAAGTAAAACAGCCAAAGGTCGTATCAAACTTAAAGAAAAAGATTGTAATTGTGCAAAGATGGGAGGCAGGTCAAAAGATTGGACAGAATATTTTTTAAAAAACAAAGGATGACTAAAACATTGATAAGGCAGATAACATTAGAGGACGAGAGAATGCGAGATAGATGTATAAGGACAGATATTAAGAGTTTATATGTATACATTTAAAAAAAAAGAAAAGAGGTAGTAAAGTGAGCGTTGAACGTATAAAATGTGAGTCTGGGGAGTTAATAATGGAAAATAAGGAGATGACAGATGAATTGAACAGATATTTGGCATCGGTCTTCACTATTGAGTATAAAAGTAACATCCCAGTTTTAGCTGTAAGTCGGGAAATGGAAGGGACGGAGGAACTCAAGAAAATTGCAAACACCAGGGAAAAGATACTGAGCAAATTATTGGAGTTGCAGGCTGACAAGTTCACGGGACCTGATGGACTTCATCCGAGGGTGTTAAAAGAAGTGGCAAGTGAGGTAGTTGATGCGTTAATTTTAATTTACCAACATTCCCTAGATTCGGGGAAGGTTCATTTTGATTGGAAAATAGCGAATGCAACTCCTTTCGTCAGAAAGGGAGGGAAACAGCAAGCAGGAAACTACAGGCCAATTAGTTTAACACCTGCCTTAGGGAAAATGTTACAAGCTATTATTAAAAATGTTATAGCAGGGCATTTAGAAACATTCAAGGTAATCAGGTGTAGTCAGCATGGCTTTGTGAAAGGGAAATCATGTTTCACCAATTGATTGGAGTTCTTTGAGGGAGATACATGTACTGTGGATGAAGGGCAGCTGGTAGATGCATTGTACTTAGATTTCCAGAAGGCATTTGATAAGTTGCCACATCAAAGGCTATTGCAGAAAATAAAAGCTCATGGTGGAGGGGGTAACATATTAACATGGATGGAAGATGGGTTAGCTCACAGGAAACAGAGAGTAGGCATAAATGGGTCATTTGTTTGGTTGACAAGATGTAACGAGTGGTGTGCCATAGGGATCTGTGCTGGGGCCTCAACGTTTCACAATTTATAGAAATGACTTTGATGCAGGGACCGACGGTATGCTTGCTAAAATTGCTAATGACACAAAGATAGGTAAGAATGTAAATTGTGAAGAGGACATAAGGAGTCTGCAAACAGATATATTTAGATTAATTGAGTGGGCAAAGACCTGGCAAAAGGAGCATAATGTGTGCAAGTGTGAAATTGCTCACTTTGGCAGCAAGAATAGAAGGGAAGCATATTATCTAAATGCTGAGAGATTGCAGAGCTCTGAGATACAGAGGGATATGGGTGTCCTAGTGCATGAAACGCGAAACGTTCGGATGCAGGTACAGCACGTAATTAAGAAAGCTATGAGAATGTTATAATTTATCGCGAGTGGAATTGAATACAAATGTAGGGAGGCTATGCTTCAGCGACACAGGGTATTTGTGAGACCACATCTGGAATATTGTGTACAGTACTGGTCTCCTTATTTAAGGAATGATGTAAATGCGTTGGAGGCAGTACAGAGAAGGTTTACTAGTCTAATATCTGGAATGGGTGACCTGTTATACGAGGAAAGATTTGACAGGCTAGGCTTGCATCCTTCGGAATTTAGGAGAGTAAGAGGCGGCATGATGGAAACATATAAAATCCTGAGGGGACTTGACAGGGTTGTTGTGGAAAAGATGTTTCCCCTTGTGTGAGAATCTCGAACCAAGGGTCACTGTTTAAAAATAAGGGGTCGCCCATTTAAGACAGGGATGAGGAGAATTTCTTTGTTTCAGTGGGTCTTTGGAATTCTCTTCCTCAAAAGGCAGTGGAAGCAGAGTCTTTGATATTTTTTAAGGCAGAGGTAAGTAGATTCTTGATAACCAAGGGGGTGGAAGGTTATCGGGAGTAGGTGGAAATGTGGAGTCATCAGTTCAACCATGAACTTATTGAATGGTGGATCAGGCTCGAGGGGTTGAGTGGCCTACTCCTGGTCCTGATTTGTATGTTCACGCATATCTTCATATATAACAGGGTATATCTAATACACCCCCCCCCTCACTTGTTTATAATCTGTGACTTTTCTAATATTTGTCAGTTCCGAAGAAGGGTCACTGACCCGAAACGTTAACTCTGCTTCTCTTTCCACAGATGCTGCCAGACCTGCTGAGTGAATCCAGCATTTCTTGTTTTTGTTTCAGATTTCCAGCATCCGCAGTATTTTGCTTTTATTTTAGTGTTTAATTCACTGCCACCTCTCTTCCAGGAATGCCTACCTTGAAGAAGTTCTGCTCTTCTCTCCGACGGGATTTTCGTTTGTCTCTTTTACCTTGTTCACCTTCATTGCTTTCTATTTCCCTCCTGGTGTTTGATAAGGTATCTACCAAAACTCGTTTTCACAGCCACATCTCCTTCCTCAGTGACTGTCTCCGGCTCCGACTGATTCCACGTGGATTCCAACTGCAGTTTCACCCATCATGCTTTGAAACCACCCAGGATCACAGGTATCTCCGAGAAATACAACGTTCCTCGGACTGCTACTCTCGCCGCATCCTGAGATCCACACTCAGTGCTATGCGCCTCGATATGCACACACTGGACCTCTCTCTCCAGCAGCACCGTCTCACCTTATCTCAAATCTGTTCTACTCCGCAGTTTCATCTCATCTTACGTCTCATCCGACGCATTAACAAAAAACTTATTTTCTTCCTTTCAGGTGTTAAGGAACGCAATCTCCAGCAGCTGATGGGGACTAATGCCCCTCCAGATCCTCCTTCCGCTTCACTTCCCTCTGACCCCACCCCTTCTGATCTGACCCCTTGCCGTGTATTCACTATACCCTCTGACCTCCCCCTCTCTGATGCTGAGCGTTCTGTACTCAGCAAAGGTCTCAGTTTTATCCCCTTACGCCCCCACCTCAATGAATTTCGCGCTCGGCATGACGTTGAGCTCTTCTTCCGTCGCCTCCGCCTCCGGGCTCACTTCTTCGACCAGGAGTCCTCCCCCCGACCAGCAGACCCATTCACCCGCCTCCAGCATTATCCCTCTACCTGGACCCCTCCCCCTGGCCTCTTACCCGCTCTTGATCTCTTCATTGAAAACTGTCGGCGAGACATTGGTCGACTCAATTTCTCTGCCCCCCTCACTCACTCTAACCTGTCCCCCTCTGAACTTGAGGCACTCCGTTCTCTCAGTTCTAACCCCGACATGGTCATCAAACCTGCAGACAAGGGTGGTGCTGTTGTTGTATGGCGTACCGACCTCTACCTTGCAGAAGCTCAACGCCAACTCACAGACACCTCTTCCTACCTCCCTCTGGACCATGACCCCACCACCGAACATCAAGCCACGGTCCAAAGGACTGTCACTGACCTCATCTCCTCTGGAGATCTTCCCTCTACAGCTTCCAACCTCATAGTCCCGCAACCCCGGACAGCACGCTTCTACCTCCTTCCCAAAATCCACAAACGGGACTGTCCCGGCAGACCCATTGTGTCAGCCTGCTCCTGCCCAACTGAACTTATTTCTTCCTATCTAGACTCTAACTTTTCTCCGCTGGTCCAGTCTCTTCCCACCTACATCCGTGACTCTTCTGACGCCCTACGTCATTTTGACAATTTCCAGTTTCCTGGTCCCAACCGCCTCCTCTTCACTATGGACGTCCAATCGCTCTACACCTCCATTCCCCACCAGGATGGTTTGAGGGCTCTCCGCTTCTTCCTGGAACAGAGGCCCAACCAGTCCCCATCCACCAACACCCTCCTCCGCCTGGCTGAACTTGTTCTCACATTGAACAACTTCTCCTTCAACTCCATGCATTTCCTTCAAGTAAAAGGTGTCGCCATGGGTACCCGCATGGGTCCTAGTTATGCCTGTCTTTTTGTGGGATATGTCGAGAATTCTTTGGTCCAGTCCTACTCAGGCCCCCTCCCCCAACTCTTTTTCCGGTACATTGATGACTGTATCGGTGCCGTTTCCTGCTCCCGCCCCGAACTAGAAAACTTTATCAACTTTACTTCCAATTTCCACCCTTCTCTCACCTTTACATGGTCCATCTCTGACACTTCCCTTCCCTTCCTCGACTTCTCTGTCTCCATCTCTGGGGATAGGTTGTCTACCAATATCCATTATAAGCCCACTGACTCCCACAGCTACCTCGACTACACTTCTTCACACCCTACCTCCTGTAAGGACTCCATTCCATTCTCCCAGTTTCTCCGTCTCCAACGCATCTGCTCTGATGATGCTACCTTCCACGACGGTGCTTCTGATATGACCTCCTTTTTCCTCAACGGAGGATTTCCCCCTCACTGTGGTTGACAGGGTCCTTAACCGTGTCCGACCCATTCCCCGCACCTCTACCCTCACCCCTTCCCCTCCCTTCCAGAACCGTGACAGGGTTCCCCTTGTCCTCACTTTTCATCCCACCAGCCTCCATATCCAAAGGATCATCCTCCGCCATTTTCGCCACCTCCAGCGTGATGCCACTACCAGTCGCATCTTCCCCTCCCTTCCCCTGTCAGCATTCCGAAGGGATCTTTCCCTCCGCAACACCCTGGTCCACTCCTCCATTACCCCCACCACCTCGTCCCCGTCCCAGGGCACCTTCCCTTGCAATCGCAGGAGGTGTAATACCTGCCCATTTACCTCCTGTCTCCTCACTATCCCAGGCCCCAAACACTCCTTTCAGGTGAAGCAGCGATTTACTTGTACTTCTTTCAATGTCGTATACTGCATTCGCTGCTCACAGTGTGGTCTCCTCTACATTGGGGAGACCAAGCGCAGACTGGGTGACCGCTTTGCGGAACATCTCCGCTCAGTCCGCAAGCAGGACCCTGAGCTTCCGGTTGCTTGCCATTTCAACACTCCCCCCTGCTCTCATGCTCACATCTCTGTCCTGGGATTGCTGCAGTGTTCCAGTGAACATCAACGCAAGCTCGAGGAACAGCATCTCATCTACCGATTAGGCACACTACAGCCTGCCGGCCTGAACATTGAGTTCAATAATTTCAGAGCATGAGAGCCCCCCACTTTACTTTCATTTTTAGTTATTTTTCTTCCTTTTTTTTTGCATTCCTTTTTACATTTTTTACAACCTTTTTTTGCATTTATTTCATTTCATCTTAGTTTGTTCAGTTTGCTTACCCACTGTTTTTTTCAGGTTGTTTTTCTTCAGGTTTGCACTTGCTGATGTTCAATATTCAGTATATTCACACCTAATCTGTACTAATGCTTTGTCTTTCAACACACCATTAACATATTGTTTGCCTTTGCTCCGTGACCTTTTGGTCAGCTATCTGGCCTGGTCCAATCTGCACCTTCTCCTTTGTTATCTCTTGCCCAACCCCCACCTCACTTGTTTATAATCTGTGACTTTTCTAATATTTGTCAGTTCCGAGGAAGGGTCACTGACCCGAAACGTTAACTCTGCTTCTCTTTCCACAGATGCTGCCAGACCTGCTGAGTGAATCCAGCATTTCTTGTTTTTGTTTCAGATTTCCAGCATCCGCAGTATTTTGCTTTTATATCTAATACATCCTCTTTATTCATTTTAAACCCCTATAGTATCTGAATTACCTACGTTTTCACTATTGCCTGTGGTATATCTTCTTTCTTGGCAAAGAAAGACGCCACGAATTCAGTTAATACCTCAAATATGCCCGCTCCCTCCATATGCAAATCCACTTTCTGATCCCTAATCACCCCACTCCTCCTTTTACCACCCTTTTACTATTTCTCTGTCCAGAGAAAACTTTGGGATTTATTTTAATGCTGGCTGCCAGTCTCTTTTCAAGGGTACAATTACAAAGTGACTGCAGCCAAGAATGACCTGGGAGTATTTCTGATCAAATCGTTGAAGGCAGCATGGCATGTTGAGAAAGTGGTTAATAAGTCAAAGGGATGCCTTTTTAAATAGAGGCATCGAGTACAAAAGTTATTTAGTTATTATGAACATTTGTAAAACACTGGGTTCACCTCAACTGGCATATTGTGTACAATTCTGGACACGACACATCAGAAGAATGTGAATGCATTGGAATGGGTGCAGAAAGGATTTACAAGGAAGGTTCAAGGGATCAAAGACTTCAGTTCCATTGATAGGTTGGAGAAGTTGTGGTTGCACTCCATAGAACAGAGAAGGCTGCGAGGAAATTTGTTAGAGGTGTTGAAAATAATGAGGGGTCTAGACAGAGTAGATAGAGGAAGTGATCCTCTTGGCAGAACGGTCAATAACCAGAGGCCATTGTTATAAGGTGGATGGCAAAAGAACCAACTGTGACATGAGGAAAACCGTATTTACATAGTGAGTGGTTAGGATCTGGAATGTTCTGCCTGCGAGTCTGATGGAGACAGATTCCATTGTGTCTTTCAAAATGGAAGTGTTCAAGCACCCGAAGAGAAAAACTTTGCATGGCTATGGAGAAAGGGCAGAAGCATAGGACAAGTGAGGTGCTCTTACAGATAGCCAGCATGGACAAAACAGGCTGAATGGCCTCCTTCTGTGTTGTAAACATTCTATGATTATATGCTGACTGCTGCATCTTGCTGGTCACAAACTGTCTGTCCAGTTTGTAAACTTAAAACTGTGAATGTGGTTTCAAGGTAATTAGTTGCATACGAAGGGCTTTTTACGCGTGATCATGACAGACTGTAGCAAACTGGCTACAAAACGGTCAACAAAGTGTGGGTTAAAGGCAGTTATTCAGACTGACAAAAGGTGAGAAGTATTGTGTGACAATCCATGTCAATGCGTTGACACTGTGCAAAAGCGTTCAATTGTTTGGTCCATTCCGAAGATTACAGCACACATCATTGAGAAGCGGCTGAGCACACTGCACAAAGCAAAAGTTAAGGGCCCGGTAACGCCCCAGCTGTAGTGCTGAAGATGAGTGCTCCAAAACTAGAGACAACTCTCGCCAAGCTGATCCAGTACAGTTACAGCAGTTGCAGCACTAGGATTCAACTGAAATGGTGCAAAGTTGCTCAGTTACACACTGCCCAGAAAAGTAGGGAAACGCTGACCAGTTAGCACCCAATCAACCTACTCCCAATCAACACCAAATCTTTCCTTGTGCTGGGTGTGACTCCCCTTTCAACGTATCTCTCATAAACAAACCTCAATCTTTTTTTGTATTTTCTAGAGCTTTGTTAATCTGCATTGCTAGTTTATTGATTTTTATATCTGTACCCCGAAGTCCCATTGCTCCTCGACGCAATTTAGGTTATCATTGTCCAAGGAAGATGGGTTCTCAGTCTTCCTACCCAAATGTGTCAGTGTACATTTATCTGCATTAAAATTCATTTACAATTTCGTTAACGTAAAGTATTTTTCTCACAATCTGCCTTTGTATTAACTAGTGCTCCAAGTAGATGTCATTAGTGAATATTACAATTGTGCGTCCCTTTTCTGTATCGAAATCATTTATGTTAAATATGAACAACATTACTCCTAGCACCAGTTCTTGCCACTCAATACTTCTTGCCCAGTTCTAACTGCTGATGCAGTGCATGTTTCTCAGTTGCAGTGACGGAGACTGGGTAAGTTGTAAATAAATAAAGGAACATTTTAAACATTATAGTCCTGTCACATTATAAGCAGTAGTGATACAGGAAATCCAGCATAATCAGTTTTGAACAGAATCTGAGAACGACTGTTGCCAGATCTGTGATTAATCAGATGCGTATTGAAATATAAATATTTGTATTATTGTGATTATTAACGTATTATGCTAATTATGATATAATACGCTTATTCAGATCACAGATATCCGAGACTAACATCCGGAGACTCTCCATGCTCAGGCAAACTGGAGATCCAGTACGGTGAAACCTGGGGAACAGTGTGTGACCTTGACTGGGATCTGAAAGACGCCAATGTGGTCTGTCGTCAGCTTCAGTGTGGAGTCGCCGTGTCTGTGCCAAGATATGCCCATTTTGGAGAGGGCACTGGCCTCGTACGGACTGATATATTTGAATGCACTGGAAACGAGACCAGTTTATTGGACTGCCGTCTTTTTCAAGGAACTCAGCAGGAATGCAGCCACAGGAACGATGCCAGTGTGATCTGTTCCGGTGAGTACAGACTTACTGAAAGGCAGATAACTTCCTGCTTAATATTTGGAAAACTGAGGACGGTGTGTTTCCCATGTTTCTGTCTGAAAGGTTCATATCTAAACTCGTCATTACAGCTTACTATCACTGCTATAGGTTTGGTGTAACGTGGTACAAAATACCCGCAATTATTGATAAACAAGATGGTTCTAAATTTTAAAATTTATTCTGCAAGAAGCAAAATTTTCGCAATTTTGTTTACCACTGCACCGAATGTATATTTAGAATTGAAGGTTGCCTGCACAAGTTGGGAGTTGACTAAATGAATATGCACTGGCCTAATTCGATACTTTAATCAGAACACCACGAATGATCCGACATTACAATAGCCTTCTGACCCTCCCTGCTCACGTCATTATTCTTATCATACAGCACTGAAACAGGTCCTTCAGCCTACCGAGTCTCTGTCGACCAACAACGTCCCATTTATAATAATCCTACATGACCTATCATTCTCCCAGCACCTACCCACAGTAAGGTTAATTTACAATGGTCAACTTACTTTCGACCTGCAAGTCTTTCACTGTGGGAGGAAACCAGAGCACGCGGCAGAATCCCACGCCGTCACAGGGAGAACGTGCAAACTCCGCACAGACAGCACCCAAATCTGAACCCAGGTCACTGGAGCTGTGATGCTAACTACTGCGCCACTGTGCCAACATTACCACTTACTGAACGGCAGGGTATAAAAGAACGGCTGTACACCAGCACTGCTCAGTGCAGAAGTGAAAGATTACAAAGTTATTTTATAGAATGTGTGCATTTTTCCAGCTAAATATGACAGGATCGGACACATATCCACATTATCAGTACAGAGCTTTCAGTTGCACCAACCTGTTCGATCATTCAGTTGTATCAGACCTGATATGTTCTTCAAAGTCTCTTTACCTGGCTTTGAACCAGATTCCTTGATGCACCGAGCTAACAAAAATCTCTCAATATTAGTCTTGAAAATTTAGATTAGAAGTAACATCCACAGCTCTTTACTTTGGAAGTTGTCAGAGAATGTTCCAGATTTCCACTGTTTTTATAGTAAAATGTGTTTCCTAATTGTTCCCTGAGGCCCAACTATCTTCTGGTGCTTGGTCAGTTACCTTCCCACCATTAAAATGTCAGAAGTTGGGCTTTTTGCTGATGATTGCATGGTCTTTGTTTCCATTCACAATTCCTCGGATTAAGAAACAGTTCATGCCCACATCCATCAAGATCAGGACATTATTTAGACTTGGGCTCATAGGTACCACACTCACCACCTCCGTGTCAGGTGATGACTATTTCCAACAAGAGAGACAATATCATCTCCCCTCGCTATTGTAATCAGTGAATTCACTACCGCCATCAAATCCTACTGGGTGTTGTCACTGACAAGAAACTGAACTAGACCATTCACAATAATGTTGTGGCAACGGGAGCAGGTCAGATGATCGGCATTCTGTGGCAAGTAGCTCACCTGCAGAATTCCCAAAGGCTTTCCAGCAGTTGGAAGACATAGGCTGGGAATGTGAAAGGACATGACTCTTCCAAATTTCAGGGAACCCAGCCACTGTTTGTGTAATCCTTCTTCATAATGAGGTGAGGCAGTGGCGTGGTGCTCATGTCACTGGACTAGCAATCCAGAGTCCCAGGCTAATTCTGGGGACTCTGGTTCAATTCCCACCATCGCAGCTAGTGGAATTTAAATTCAGTTAATAAATCTGGAATTGAATACTAGTGTCAGTAATGGTGACCATGAAACCATTGTTGATTGTCATTTAAAAAAAAATCTTGTTCAGTCACATCCTTAGGGGATGAAATCTGCCATTGTTACCTCGCCTGGCCGACATGTGACTTGAGACCCACAGCAATGTTGTTGACTCCTAACTGTCCTCTTACATAGCCTAACAAGTGACCCAGTTGTGAAGGGCAACGAGGCATGAACAACGAATGCTGGCCTTGCCTGAGACACCCACATCTTATGAATGAATAAAATACAGAAACATTTGAAGCCAAGGAATCATTCTAGTATCTCTTATGCTGCACAGTCTCCCTGATCAACATATACTTCCCAACGCATATTGCCCATAGCTGAACATTATACCAGATGGGGCCTGACCAGTTTTTTTTTAGCTGCAGCATCATTTCTAGCCCCTTGTATTCCATTCCTCTAGATATAAAGCCCAGCATTCCATTGACTGTTTTGATTTTCGCTCCTGTACTTGCCCATGACCCTGAAGTCTCTTTTCCCTGTGCTGCGTCCGGCTTTTCACCATTTATAAAGTACTGTAATCTTTTTAAGTCCAAATTGGACACCTCACACTCAATATTGAAACAGTTTTACACCGTCACTGAATCTTGTTTTTGTAAAGTTATGCTGAAAATATACATGATTAAAATATGGCTGATGGTTTCTTTCAATGGCAATATTGAATATGTCAATTATATGTGGCTTTCTATCCAGTCATCTAAATCATTAATGAATATGGTGAATAGTTGAGGTTCCTGTGGGACGGCGCCATCACATTCTGCCAGTTAGATGATCTGCCCATTATCCCTGCTGTCTGTCTCCTGCCACTAAACTAACGTCCTAAGTAGGTCAATAATTTTCCCTAAATTCTGTGAGCTTCAACTTTAGCCAACAGTCAGTTACGAGGGATTTTGTTGAGTGCTTTCTGGAAGTTCATCTGAATAACATCCATTGAGGTTCCCCTGTCCTCTACTTTAGTTTCCTACCCAAAATATTTGATCAGGTTCATCAAGCATGATCTACCTTTTACAAATCCACGCTGGCTCTCTCTGATTAGCTGTAACTTTTCAAGGTGATCCATCTTTAAATGTACACTCGAGTAATTTCCTGACAACTGCTGTTAGGCTAACCAATCTATAATTCCCTCGGTTCACTCGCTAACCTTCTTTGAATAGCAGTGTGACAATTGCAATGTTCGAATTACTGATCCAGCAGTTTGCTCTCTATCTTTAACAAAGTGATGGAAGGTGTTGTTTACCGCGCTATCAAGCAGTACTTACCAATAAACTACTCACTGATGCTCAGTTTGCGTTTGTTCCGACCACTCAGCTTCAGACCTCACTCATCACACCCTTTGTACAAACATGGATGATATAGCTGTATTCCAGATGAGAGTGACTGCCCTCAGTGTCAGGGCAGCATTTGGCCGACTGCGGCAACAAAGAACCTTAATAAAAGTTGTGTCCATGTAAATACTGATGAAAAGTAATTATGTATAATTCCTGCCATTTCCTTATTTTCATTTATAATATCACAACTGTCATTGTAATGAGACCACATTGCTTTTAATGACAATATATTTCTGAAGTTATTGTAAAAGTTTTGTAGCTCTTGCGGTCTGTTTTCTCATCCTTTGCTACTCTTTGTATCTTTGCCATTCACGAAGATCTGTGCATTAACTTTTTGCATTTTTGCATGTTTTTGGCCTCTTTTATACTTATGATGTTACTGTGTCTTGCATGCCAGTCCATAACAGATGAGTTGAGTTTGGAATTGGACCTATCAATGAGGTGGTCATTGAGTTGAGCTTGCTTGATGGCAAGCTTGTCCCATTCACGGTGTCAGGGAAGCTATGGAGATCGATAAACACCATATTGTCCCCCTAACAGTGACCTGTTCCTCAGTGGATATCTGGCTTTCTCTACTCAAGAAACGCACGATCACCTACTGTGCAGCCAACATACCGTGACCAGAACAGTCGTATGGATTGACTTGCCACGATGCACAATAGCTGACCAATCAGTGACAAGAACAATGGCGTATAATGACTTATCATGGAATATAATTAACAGACCAATAACAGCCAGAACAAGAACATGTAATAACCTAACAGTAAGATCCTGCCCACATTCCCGTTCTGCACTACATATAAACCGACAGCTTCTACTAGTTCCAATTATTTCTCCAGACAATGGGCCGACTACACTGCCCAAAACTTCGAGGTCTGACAGTATTTCTATCAACTTCTTTTTCAAGAAAGCAACTGCTGTTTTCAGCGCAAATGCACGTGATGTAAAACCGTAAAATGGTCTTACTCAAATTTTGCAGCTTTTAGTATTCCCTTCCCCTGTAGTGCCCAGATATGCTACATTTACAACTGTGCTCTACCCCCTCACTCCGCTCCCCACCAGCCTCAATTCACCCAGTTACTGGTTTAAGGTTCCTGTAACAACCCTATTTATTCTTTATTCTAGGACCCTGATCCCAAACCGATTCATGTGAAGCGCATTCCAACACTGCAGTTCTTCAATATCCCAGTACAGGTGTCAGGGTCCCATGAAATGTTACATCACTTTCCAACATCATAACCTCCAACCACGTGTTCATCTCCCTAATCGTTTATTTATCCTATGTCAAGGTGCAAGTGGCTTGCATAATAATCCAGAGATTATAATCCTTGAGATCTTCTTTTATATTTCAGCTCCTAGTACTCTCTGAAAAGAACCTCTTTCCTACTCTTTCCTATGCTGTTGGTCCCTACATGGTCCACAACGACTAGATATTTCCACTGTATACTTGCAATCTGATTTGAGATATCCCTCACTTCGCACAAGTTGGGCAAATAGTGTTTGGGACTCTTAATGCCCTAATTATTTTATCACTTAAAAGTATCACATTATGCTCCACTCCTCCTCCTTTTGAACAACTCCCTTTCCCAAGGTATCACGTTCAACATTCTGGCTGTCCTTCTGACAGTCTTCATCCTTATCCTCACAAATAGCCAGTACATTGTTCCTGTTGGATAGATTCACTTTCTGCATATCCTCGTTCTCCATCACATCTGGATTTCAATTACTGTGCACTATAAGCTGCAACAAACTCATTCTGATCCTGCAACTCTCCACAAGGTGTGACTGAAATCTGCAGCAAACTGTCCAACGCTCCTCTTGCTCCCGTTGGAGTTTCTCCAATTCCCACACCAGCTCTATGACCCTGAGCCAGAGAGTTTCCAGATGGAGACATCTACTACGGACATGTTCCCTCGGGACAGTTCAGTTTCCCCACAAATTCCAATATCTGGAAAAAAACTGCTCTGCCAGAACTTAGTCTGTCTTTATTTTAAAGGTAAAATTATGTGCAGTTGCTTTTTAGCTTGAAAGCTATTTCACTGGTTAGCTAACGCCAAAACACGAAGCACTCACCAATTAACTTAATACTTATTTGCAACTTCCCCACGCCCTCTCATGCTCTGGCAGAAAAATTGCTTCACTGAAGGAGTTTTCCCCTCTATTAGCCTGGTGTCTGCCTCTCCCAATAGGCTCTGCTGCTGCTGGCAGTGGTGCTGTTTTAAATCGCTAACTCCACTCACTTACTCAAGCTGAACAGACAAAACAAAGCACCTCCATCCAAACCCACGCCCTCTACTATCTAGGAGGACAAGGACATCAGGTGGATGGGAACAACACCACTTGCAAATTCCCCTCCAAGGCACACACCATCCTGCCTTTTAATTATATCACCATTCCTTCACTGTCGCTGGGTCAAAGTCATGGAACTCCCTTCCGAACAGCTCTGTGGATGCAGCGAGAGTACATGGACGGCAGCGGTAGAAGAAGACGGCTTACCACCATCGTTGAAAGGACAATTTGGGATGGATAGTAAATGCCAGCCTACCCAACACCCCTTCCCCTGTGAAAGAATTTTAAAAAAACATTTCTCGCTCTGCGCCTAATACTTACTCTTAGCAAATTCCAACTTCTCACTTTGTTCCTAATGAATTCAATTAACATTGTGAACAGTGGTTACTCTCTGTGCATTACCAGAAGTTTAATATCATCGGTCTTGTCAGGCACATTCAAGTTGCAACAGTTTAGATAGTTTCCAGCTCACAGTAATTATCTCCATTCGGGCAATCACAGAGTTGCTTGCTGCTAACCTGAGTTGCACTGTTAACTGCTAACAATGAACTGCCTTGCAGTTTCTTTGAATTCCAAGTTAAATTCTAAATGTCAAGGCTAAATTTCAGTCTTACCCACTAATTGCCAAATTCTAAACTTCCCACTCTGTTTATAACAGATGCAGCTAAAGGTACAGTCTATGCTTGCACACTTTGCCTTAAATCGAACGACCTTACAGCATTGCAGAAGAACATTCCCCATGCAGACAAGTGCAGTTCAAAATGAAGGTCCTGACAACGGTTTCAAGGGCAAATAGAGTTGAGCAATAACTGCCACATCTGCCAGAGATGCCCACATCCCTCATAAAGAAAAGCAGCTCCAAGATGGCCTTGTTTTATATTCGTTCTCCACGTCTTCTCTAGCTCACCTATCAAACCCCTTAAACATTTGAAACACGTCAACTAGATAATCTCTTATCCTTCTAAACTCAATCGACTACAAACAAAGTTTATGCAACTTGTCTTCATAATGTAACGCTTTAAGCATTGTTGTCATTCTAGTGACTCTGTCCTGCACCGCCTCCAAAGCCAATGGCAACAGATACAACAGAAACATCACATCCTTCTGAGTTTTATATTCCAAGACCCAACAGATAGAGACCAAAAATCTATTAGCGTTTTCAAGAAGACCTGTCAATTTTTGAGTACTCTGCCAACTTCTTAGCGAGGCCCTGTAGTAATTATTGTGACGAAAGGACACAGACCTGAAACATAACTCTCTTGCTCGCTACACAGATACTGCTAGCCCTGCTCAGTATTTCCTGCATTTTCTGTTTAATTTCAGATTTCCAACATCCGCAGTATTTTGCTTTTGAGCTGCTGTAGTAATTTTAATTGTTTTGAATCGATAATTTGTGTAAAGTATGGATAGATAATCGTGGTCGATAAGATTCAGCTTTTTTACCCATTTTCTATTTTGCTGTTTCTATGCAGAGGATGATTGATAAGTTACTTGGATCTGGATTTGTTTCCAATACAGGGAAACATGGACCTCGATTGGTTGATGGGATGAACAGATGCTCTGGCCAGGTGGAGGTGCTACATGGAGACCTGTGCTGAACGCTGTGTGACCTTTACTTTGATATGGAAGACGCCAACGTGGTCTGTGAGCAGCTGCAGTGTGGGGCAGTAAACTCAATCCCGAGAGGAGCTCACTTTGGAAAGGGAACCGGTCCAGTGTGGAAGGAAAATTACAGGTGTCGGGGGAACGAGACGCGATTGTGGGATTGTCCTGTTTCGTCCTGGGAACAGTTTAGCTGCTCACATGAAAATGATGCCAGTGTCATCTGTAAGGGTGAGTCATCTCAGTCAATTGAACTGAACTACACCAACTGTTCTACTATCAAGCATCATTGACTATTTCCACAGTCGCTGATTCACAAGTTTTTCTGATCCCATGCTTCCTTTGACACTAAGATCCAAAGAAGTGTTCGTGGGTTTATTACAAATTACAAATGAATCCAAGAGTTTCACTCCAATAAACATTGAATACACACAATGTCCAGTTATTAGTACTTCTCGTCATATATCTCTTTCTGGGGCATTATTCGTGGGCTTTCGAATCAGCAAGATGCTCTCAGCACCACTGCCAAAGAATGGAAATGTTGCTGGAGCATTGAAACTGTTATCAATGTAGGCAGTTAAAATATGAATTATCATGGAATTTTCTGCAAAGATCAGCTGTGCAATAGAAAACACTGTGAACTTGTTTCCAGATAAGTAGTGAGATAAATTTGAATTTCTATTATAGAACATAGAACATTACAGTGCAGGACAGGCCCTTCAGCCCTCGATGTTGCGCCGACCTGTGAAACCATCTGACCAATTGCAATAAAATGATAGTGAGTGAAGTAACTCGTTATTTCACCAATGTGTTATTTCTTTGGTTATTTCACAAACTTGATGTAAATTACAATTCTCCCAGTTTCCAGGATTACATTTATCCATCAATCAGCTTCCTCATGTAACAGATTATCTGCTCAGTTATCAGATCACTGTACGTGGGACATTGCTCAACACAAAAGTCCTCCCACGTTTCACAATTTAAAATATAGGTAATAAAAACAGTAAGTGCTGGAAATATTCAGCAGATCTGGCAGCATGTCTGTTGAGAGGAACAGTATCGATCTTTCAGTTTGCGGATCTTCCATCAGAACATAGAGATTTAACAGTTTATAATGAAAGGGGAAAACAAGGAAAGAACGAAAGGAACCATCTGTGCAATGGTAGAAGACAGGAGATATTAAACGGCAAAAGGGACAATGCAAGGCAAAAAGATTTGGAATGGGTCAAGTAACAAGCACATTTATAGAGGTGGTCTGCATTGGAAGGCAAAATATCGTCCAAAAAGAAGGAAAAGGGGGAGGGAATCAGACCTGAAATAGCTGAACTCAGTGTTGAATCCAAACGCTGTAAAGAAGTTCGTGGAAAGATGATGTGCTATTTATCAAACTTATGTTAACCTTCATTGGAACTGTGTAGGAGAAAGTGGAGGGAGAGTTCAGAGTGGGAGTGGAATAAAGAATGAAAATGACAGGCAACCAGAAGCTGAAGGTAAAGATTGCAAACTAAACAAAGGTGTTTCGCAAAGTAATCACTCAACTGTGTTTGGTCTCCCGATTTAAAGGACACAGCATCGTGATCAGTCAATACAGTAAATGCAGTGAAAGTACAAGTAATCGCTGTTTCACTTGGAAGCAGTGCTTGGAGGCTTGGATGGTGAGAAAGGTAGCGGTAACAGGGCAGTGGCAGCATCCCCTGCGCTTTCATGGAATGCTCCTGTGGGAAGGGTGTTGAGAATGATTGAAGAGTGCATCAGGGTGCCACAGAGCGAATGGTCCCTTCAGAATGTTAAAAGTGGAGGGAAGGGGAAGATGTGCTTGCTCGTGGCATCACATTCAAGATGGTGGAAATGGTGGAAGATCATCTGTTGAATATGGAAGCTGGTGGAGTGGAAGGTGAGGAGAAGCAGAATCCTATCATGGTTCTGCGAGGGGGGAAGGGTGAAAGCAGAAGTATGGGAAATGGAATGGACGTGCTTGAGGGCCCAATCAACCATGGTGGGTGGATGATGAGGTGAGGAGAGTCCTTGTTTGAGGAAAAAGGAAGACTTATCTGGAAGCACTGGTATGGAAGGTTGCATCACCAGACAGATACAATGCAGATGGAGAAAGTGGAAGAATGTGATAGAGTCATTAGAGGAATCAGGGTGTGAGGAATCATAGACAAGATAACTGTGAGGGTCACTGGAGTAACTCATTATACTGGTTAATAGCCTATCCCCAGAATCAGAGTCAGTGATGTTGAGGAAGGGAATGGAAGAGTTGAAGATGAACCATGTGAAGATAAGGAGGTGAAATTGGAAGAATCGTTGATGATATTTTCAAGTCCAGGGCGAGAGCAGGAAATATCAGTACATGTGGAGAGGAGGACGACCTTCAGTCCCTCGGGTCAGTCACCTGTCAGCATTAGTGACGACAAATCAAAAGTGTTTCATTGCCTGTGAGGTAATTTGAGACTTCATCGGAAGCATTGTGTCAACTTAAACTTGTTTGTTTCTCTCCAAATGGAATAAACGGAACTGTCATCTGTCAGGAGCCATTTCGAGCCCCTGCTCCTCCCTTCGGTCTCATCACTTATCAATAGGCGGTATTTGCCGCGCTCAACCCCAGTTCATTTTACCTTTTTTGCTCAAGTTGGTCAGTGGAAGATACTCGGTATGTCATTAAAATGTATTCACTGAGAAAACGTAATGGTGAAGAATATCTTCGGACAAGCCGTCTGAACAATGATGGCAGAAACAGTAACCATTAAAATTAACAACTTTTCTGGTGGCAGTAAGTTATGAGATATTTTGCTTCAGTTTCATCATTCTCAATATGTTTCATATCGTAGATGAAAATTGGTCACTGAGGCTGACTAACGGGGCAAGCCATTGTGAAGGGCGAGTGGAGATTTACTACACCGGCAGCTGGGGGAGATTGCAGGACAGACACTGGACCCTGAATGATGCCAACGTGGTCTGTACACAGCTGGGCTGCGGTGAAGCAACAGCCAGTTATAACTATTCAAAGGACGGAAAGAGTGAAGGACCCGTCTGGGTGAATGATGTCCAATGTGAAGGAAACGAATTGTAGCTCCAGAACTGCAGCTTATTCACATTGAACTCGTCTCTGACTGACAGTATGGATGTAGGGGTCCTGTGTGCAGGTGAACAAATTCTTCACCGTTTTTACAAAAACATAAAAGTGAAATGTCTAATCTGCTCAGAAAAGTGGTAATATAGGTCATTTGTTCCTGGCTGTCTCAAACAAGTAATTTCATTCAGGTAGTGGGGGTGAGGATGGTGGGCGGTGGGGGAGCTGGGGCTGCATGGGGTGATGTGCAGAGAGAGAGGACACGGGTACAATTAAGCAACAAGAACTTTTTATGACAGAACTTTCAGTAAACACCTACATCACAAAGAGTTTATTAGGATTGTGATCGGACAGAAAACTGACACAGAGTCAAACAAAGAGATGTTGGAGTGGGTGACTAAGTTCTTAGGCAGAAGGTTGGATTTGAACAGCCGGAGACACAGAGATATTTCGGGTGGAAATTCTGATCTGGGGGGTTAATTGGTTAAAGGCAAGACTGAATGTTGTGGGGGATGGAAGCTGGATTCGGAGAAAAGCAGAGCTCTTGAAATGATTAAGGCTGGAGGCGGTTATACTGATGGCAAGGGGAGAGCATGAAGGTGTCTGAACATACAGATCATAACTGAAAACTTGAGGCATTGGCGGCAGGGAAACCAGTGACTGCAGTGGCGCTCCTGAGAGGAGCTTCACGTGGGACAGGCAACAATGCTTTGGATGAGCTGATGTTTATGGAGGGTGCAGGACGGGTGATCGCCCAGGATAACAATAAAATAGTCGGTTCTGCAGGCAACAAAGCATGGGTGCGCATTTCAGCAGCTGATGGGCTGAGGCAGGAATGGAGCTGAAGTATGATCGAGGTGAAAGATAATGACCTTGTGATTAAAGAGAAGATGGAATTGGAATCTCAGCTCTGGTATCAAATCCGGCGCCAAGCTTGCAATCAGTTCCATTGTACAGTATATAAGTGGAGGTAGCTGTGCGGGAGTTGTTCTGGTGTAAGTTTCAATAGGCTGTGTATAAAAATAGACAGATGTTTCTGACTAGACGCTTGAAAGTTCCATTGTGCAGCATGTCAATGCGGGCATATGTTCTAGGGATGCTGCATTATGCAGAATGCAAGTATGGACATATGTTTTGGGGTTGTTCCAACGAACATTTATTTACCTATCACAGAGTGGTGCTTGCAACATATGAGATAGTTAATGATTCAGATTTGATACCGCTTGTTTACAGTAAGTATTTGCTTCGGACACAGCCGAAATCAATGTATTCCAGCGTTTCACGTCAGAAGTTTACAGTGCCGAATGGTTATTACACACTCAGTCACTGGACAGAGTAGAGTGTCATCTTGTTCTTCAGTTAGGTAGATGTTCAGCTCCACCCAGCATTTATGTCCGCCTACAGAAGCCATGTGTCTTTTCCTTGTCTTCTACTTCTCTATCTGATTGGTCACATCGCTGATTTTTATTCTCCAAAGTGCCTGACGCAATTAGTCCAATCATTTTTGTCCACGCCAGTTTAAATACTGGTTTGCTGCTCAAACAGAAGGTCTACATATCTGGAGTTCAATTGTCCAGAGGCATTTCCTGATCCTGTCCAATATTTTGCAGAGAGATCCTGCTTTCTATGCTCTTTGTCCGGTCCAACAGTCATATATTGTTATAATTAGTAGTTTAGTACATTGATCTTTTACAGACAATAGCAATTGCTAATGTGCCTCACAAGTTTTGTTTGCTCATTGAACATAATAGCACCAGCCTGTCTGGACAGAGAGGTCTGCATATTCTCTGTTCAGACATTCGGTTTACGTTTCTCAAATTACTCAAATATCTTCATTGTCAAAGGCAGATTCCCATCCTTGCAAAAGTAAGAGATTCTTTTATGCAATTAATATTAAATTAATTTATGATAATGTTATAATCAACACAACACTAGAACATAGTTCTACACGAAGATACTGCATATTGTCAGGCTGATGTTCAAGGGTAGTACTTGTGGACGTTACATTCTCCAGTATGAAGTGAAAGCAATATATAGGGTGGATTAAACAAATTCTAGCCTTACCAGTGACACCCAGATCCCCTGAAAGAATTAAATAAAAAAACAGAAAGGCACGGTGACATCTGGTGAACTATCTGGTAATATAATCCTGAATAGACCAATTGCATAAAGCATCATCGGGTCCTACTGTTCTTAATTATAACACGCGTTAGTCAACGATCATCCAGGAAGGCAAAGAAAACGCAAAGCATATCTTCTCCATCACAAATCTTCCTCCTGAACCACTCCCCTGCCTCATCCACCCTCAAATCCAAAAGTAAGTGCGAGGAGCTCGTGGAATTTTTGTTACAAAGTTCAAAAATGTCTGTTCAGTCGCCTTCCACTGCTTCCTTTTCTTCCCCAACCCACCAGGCCTAACTTCTTATCAATTCCCCACCCCCACCCCATACAATCACCCTGATTTGGCATTTCTTGTTTCTCTCCTAGAATCCTTCAGGCTCTCTCTGTACCTGTCCTGTTGATGAAATCCACATATTGCTGCCTACACCTTATTTCTACTAAACTACCGAACACACACATTCACTTCCTGGTCCACATGTTAGCTGACAATATTAACGATTCTCTCTCTCTCGCTCTCTCTCTTTCTCTCCCTTTATGTTCAGCCCCATGTCCTTCAAATCAGCAGTCATCACACCTCCCCTCAAAAAGGAGACATTGACTACCTGTCCATGCAAATTACTGCCCCGGCTCCAACTGTTCATACCTCGCCAAAGTCTTTGAATGTGTTGACGCAACCCAAATCCATGCTCATCTTTTATGGAGTTGCATGTTTCAATTTCTCAAATCAGATTTCTATCCACATCACAGGACCAAAACAACTCTTACCAAAGTCACAAATGACCTCCTAAGTGATTGTAACAAATGTAACCGGTGCCTTCTGATCATTCCTGACTTACATACAGCTTTTGATATGAGTGATCATGAAATTCTTCTCCAAGCCCTTTCCATGAACACCCGGCTGGTTCCAGTCTTATCTATACAGTCATAGTCAGAAATTTATCTGCAATGGCTTCACTTCCCGCTCCTGCAAAGTCACCTATCGTGTCACCAAAGGATCTATCCTTCGACAACTCATTTCTCATTTACATGCTGCCTTTCAGTGACATCCACAAACACAGCCTCAGTTTCCACATGTAACTCACAGTATCCAACTCGACCTCACATCCAACTCTCGTGATCCCTCCACAGCCTGTACACTGTCAGAATTCCAGTCTGGCTTTCAGTACTGCATCAGCAGAAAATTCCTCCAACTCAGTATTGAAAAGATACAAGCCATCAGTCCCCATCGCATCTCTTCCCTTGCCACAAACTCCATTCCTTTCCATACCAACAGTGTGCTACTCAGCCAGACTGCTTGTGACCTTTGTATTATATTTGACCCCGAGGTGAGTTCTCTATCACATATCCATACCATGATTAACACTGACTATTTTTACCTCCATAACATCACCCTACTTTGCCCTTATCTAGTATTGTCGATTTCTTTGTTCCCTCTGAGCTCGATGATTCTCATGCACTCCTGGCTGGCTTCCCTAGTTACAACCTCTGCAAAATCTGCTGTCTCGACCAAGTGCCACTTAGCCATCTGCCCTGTGCTGACTGACCTACATTGTTCAGCAATGCGCGATTTTAAAATTCTCATCCCTAATTTCAAATCCCTTCTTGACCTCACAGCTCCTGTCTTTGCAATCGGTTCCAGTCTAACAGCTCTTAGTTCTGGCTTCCTGAGCATTCCTGAGTTTAATAGCACAGCATCTTCGGCCGTGTCTCTAGCTGCGGATGTCATATGCTGTAGAATTAATTCCTTAAATCTCTCTGCCTGGCAACCACTCTTTCCTGCTTTAAGACGCCCCATAAAAACTAACTCTTTGACTTAGCTCTTGGTCATCCGACTTAAATATATTCTTAGGTGTTCCATGTTAAAATTTCTTTGACATCACTCCTGTATCGCGCCTTTTGATGTTTTATCACATTAACGGCGCTAGATAAATGCAATTCACTTGTTATTCAAAATAAAGGAAATAGGAGATTGCAGTAAATGTCCGTCCAAGTTACCAAATAAGGGCAACATACATGGACCAGGAACAGATACAGTTATAGTACATGAGGATAAATTGACTGTTAATCATGTGAGTGATTGCCTGTGCAACAACGCACATAATGTTTAAAACATAAAAGGGGAACTGGAGACCATAACTTGTCAAAGCCAGATGTAGAAGGTTAACTGAACCATTTCTGTTCTGTACAATCAATGTAAGAAGTAAGTGTAAACAATTCAGTTGAAAAGTTTTATTTATCTGTCAAAGGCACATTTAACTAGTTCTTTTTTTCAACTGGTGATGGTACAATGAGTTGTATTGAGTGATGAGGTGAATGTCTATTGAAAGTATAATCCTCATGTACTGTTATCCAACAGACCACGTGCAGTTAAGGCTGTCTGACGGTGGAAGCCCATGTACTGGCCGAGTGGAGATTTATTACAATGGGACATGGGGCTCAGTTTGCGATAATTCCTGGGATCTGGCGGAAGCTGACGTGGTTTGCAAACAGCTGGGTTGTGGAAAGGCATTTGACATGGCACTTCCTACATCTTGTGGACCAAGCTCAGGGCCAGTTTGGTTGGATGAACTGAAGTGTTCCGGTAACGAATCATTTCTCTGGGAATGTCCCTCAGTATCGTGGGGTAACCACGACTGTTCTCATAAGGAAGATGTGAGGATCATGTGTTCAGGTAAGGGTGATACCATATACCCATTTTCCTTAGTGTTGTGCACGTGGCTTCACAGGGAAGATATTACATCGAACGATATGCAATGGACAGCACAGAATCTGGCCATTCGGCATAACTGCTCAATGTGGTGTTTATGTTGCCCACGAGTATCACCCCACATTACTGCATCTAACCCTCTTTGCACATCCGCCTACTTCTTTTTCCGTCATGTACCAATACAGCTTTACCTGAAATGCATCAGTGCTAATCACCTCAACAATTGCATGTGTTCGGAATTCAAAATTCAAACCACTCCCTGGGTAAAAATAAAAAAATTCTCCAGAATTTCTTATTAGATGTATTCATGATTATCCTATATTTATGATCACGAGCTTCGATCTCTGTCAGTTAACTAGTGATTAGTGTCTCTTATCCCGAGATCTCTTTGCTGCTCGACATCATTTTCACTCTTACTTTTCATGAAGTACGTGGCCTCTTTATTCTCCCTATCAACACTGACCACCTTAGACTTATCTGTATTCAACTCATTTGGCAATTGTATGCCCATTCGAACTGCTTGTTAACGTATTCCCATATTTTGTCTCTGTCTTACTTAGTGTTAACTATATCCCCAAATTGCTGTAATCTTAAATTTTGAAATGATGTCTCCCTTGTCTAAATCCAAATCGTTCATGTAAATATTAAGCAGCAATAATTCCAGCCCTGTGTGACACCACTTCCCACCTTCCACCATTCTGGGTTACCAGCTTTAACAATGACAGTGTGCTTTGCAGCTAGTTTTCTACCATTCTTCCACTGATCTCTTGACTCCACATGCTCTGTCCCCAGTCATGATCCTACTATATGCTACCTTGTCAGAGGCCTTTTGGAAAAAAAAAGAACATGCATATTGCGTCGACTGAATTATCACCATTATCTTTCTGTAATTACTTCAAAGCATTCAATAACGTTGTTTGTCCTTCTGTTGCGAAATCTATGTTGATTATTCTTTATTACATTATGGGCTGTCGGTGTATTTCTGTCACTTTTCTGAAATACGTACCAGCAATCAGTGAACACAACCGGTGCAGCATGTGTTGAGTTGTGCAGTGTAAACACACAACGAGTTATCAATCTAACTATCTGGATATTTCTTGTGTCATTGACAGAGCACAAAGATCTGCGGCTGGTGAATGGGAAGCATCGCTGTGAGGGGAGAGTGGAAGTGTTTTACAATGGCACCTGGGGAACAGTGTGCTCGGATACACTTGATAGAGCTGATGCAGAAGTGATCTGTAAACAGTTAGATTGCGGTCCCCTCAATTCTATCGATTATTCCGCTCAGTCATTCGCAGCAGGATCCGGACCCATTTGGCTCGATCGAATCGAGTGTATTTCACACGAATCGTTCCTTTGGCACTGTCAAACAAAACCGTGGGGTAAACATAACTGTGAACACAGGGAGGATGCTGGTGTTGTTTGTTCAGGTAACATAACAAACCTCTCAATGTGTCAGTGTCATTTAAAACATTGGTGTGTGATACAGTCAGCATGTTTCTCTTCTCAACAGAAGCAAAAGTAACTAAGGAGCAGCCCCACAGATCAAAGGACTGCATTCGAGAATATGGTTGTAAACGTGTGCTTTCACCAGGTGCTACTTCCTCTTTATTATACCAACTATCTGACTTGTACTCCTGTCTTATACTACATCAATAATAATAATTGATTCTCTTTGACAGATTCGGGACAATGGTTGCGCCTGTTTGGAGGTAACACCAACTGCTCCGGGAGAGTGGAGATATTGTGCAATAACAGCTGGGGCACGGTGTGTGATGACTCCTGGAACATGGCCGATGCCAATGTTGTCTGCAGACAGCTGTATTGTGGTCACGCTCTATTGGCCCCAGGAGGGGCTACCTTTTCCCAGGGTGACGGTGTTATCTGGCTGGATGAGGTGAAGTGCACTGGAAGCGAATCTTCTCTGGCCGACTGTCCTTCCTCATCACCGGCTCAATCTGACTGTGATCATAAGGAAGATGCCAGTGTGATTTGTTCTGGTGAGGGTGGCAGGGTTTGGAGAGTGGGGTTAGGGTTCCTTGTAAGGCTAAATTGACTCATTAATTCGGGAAATTAAGAAAAGTATTTATCGTTCAAATGGAAAGTGCTGAAATTTCATCTTCCTGAACTTTTTGTACAATATATTCCACAGGGCTCGATGTGCCTCCAATTGCTTTCCCATCCACATCTACAGGTACTTACCATTATTCCAGCTAGTGTTAGGGTTTGCATTCGTTGAATTACTATTGTTGTCACTGTCTGAAGATACTATGAGCACGTTCTCACTGACGGGAACATTTGTTTTCCTCACCGCATATTTCAAATGGTATGTTTGAAATTCCGCTAATCCCAGTCTCTGGCTGTACCTGAACTGGCCTGTACTCATCAGAAAAATTGGGACATTGTCTCTGTAATTTAGGTTGGCTCACACTTTCCTCTGGTGCAATGTACAACACACATACTGGGGAATCTTCAGCCCGACTCATTGCCCGTACGCAATGGATATAATTATTAAATACGTACTGTAAATACTGTATCATGCAAGCCAGACTGTGTCTGTGTTAAACCTTTCTGCATTGTTGTCATTAAGAACAGGGATATAAAACTACTTCCATCCTAGTTGCGGTCTTCTTCGGAGTTCTGCTAATCTGTGTGTTGATCTCACTGATGGTGATTATACAGAAAACGTCAATCAGAAGAGGTGAGGCTTATATCTTACCGCGGATCCAACAAAAGATCCCAGATATTGTGTCATATACTTGCAAAACTCTATGTCCATTGCAGCTTTCTGTGGACTGTCAAGTGGCCTTCTTGGAAATACATTGTATTTCTTTCTATTTTTTGCTGACTTTCTCCATTCAATGTGCTGCGGAATTAGTAAAATGTGACATTTAAAATGGAGAGTGATTTGAAGTGTCCACACTCACTGACGAGTAGAGCACATAATACATGAAACTTTGGAAGAATTTAGTTCTTGTAACAATGGATCAGGAAGTTTAACTAAAATTCTCGGGCTGTGCATTCAAGCTATTTATTTGACTGTTAATCTTCCTTCATCCATTGGGCAGCAATTCCAGCCCTTCAGATTCTGGCTCTGGGCATCCAATCACGAGCTGTCTAACCGGGTCTTTCTGTTATTTTGACAGATGATACTTGTATACGATCTTCTGCATCCAAAACAACGCTTCCAGTCATATTTCACCCACCCCACTCACTCCTGATTTATTATAAGTAATGGGCCTCTTAATAAAAAACACTTTCAGAACAACAAAGAACAAAGAACAGTGAAGCACCGGAACAGGTCATTCAGCCCTCCAAGCCTGCGCCTATCTTGATGCCTGTCTAAATTACAACCTTCTGCGCTTACGAGGACCATATTCCTCTATTCCCATCCTATTCATGTTTTTTCAAGATGATTAGTAATATTATAGAATTATTTTTCTAGAAATAGCACTCTCTCTCTCTCTTATTAAGAAAGATTCTGCAGCTAGGACAGCATAGGCCTGGTATCTCTGCCAAGGCCCCAACCAGAACAGGCTCTGAAACAAGACAGTCCTAAAGCGGATAAGATCAAGCTTTGTAACCTCACTAGACTAGCAGTAGTTTACAAATGATAAAAAGCACGAGATCAGGTCATAGAGTCATCGAGTAGTGGAGTTATACAGCACATAAACAGGCCCTCCAGCCCATGGTGTCTGTGCCGGCCATCATGCACATATCTATTCTAATCTCATTTTCCAGCACTTGGCTCTTAGTCTTGTATGCTATGATGTTTTGCGTGCTCATCTAAACACCTTAAATGTTGTGAGGGTTCCTGCCTCTGCCATCTGTTCAGGCAGTGTGTGCCAGACTCCAACCATCCTCTGGGTGCATATTTTTTTCCTCAAATCCCCTCTAAACTTCCTGCCCCTAATGTTAAATCCATGCCCCCCGGTAACTGAACCCTCCGCTAAGGGAAGACGTTTCTTCCTATCTATCCTATCAATGCCCTTCATAATTTTGTATACCTCAGTCAGGCCCCCCTCAGCCTTTTCTGCTCTGAAGAAAACAACCCTAGCCTATCCAGCCTCTCTACAAAGCTGAAATAATCCAGCCCTTACAACATCCTGGTGAATCTTCTCTGCACCCTCCCCCGTGCAATCACATCCTTCCTATAGTGTGTTGCCCGGAACTGTAAACAGTACTCCAGCTGTGGCCTAACTAGCGTTTTATACAGCTCCATCATAACCTTCCTGCTCATATATGCTGTGCCTCGGCTAATAAAGGCAAGTATCCCATATGTCCTTCCGAACCACCTTATCTCCCTGTGCCTTCAGTGATTTAACAACAAGTCCACCAAGGTCCCTCAGACACTCTGAACTCCCTCGGGTCCTACCATCCATTGTATATTCCCTTGCCTTGTACGCCCTCCCAAAATGTATCATCTTACAGTACACAGGATTAAATTCTATATGCTACTACCCCACCCATCTTACCAGCCCATCTATTCGGCCTGAAATATAAGGCGTTCCTCCTCACTGTTTATGACACCACCAATTTTCGTGTTATCTGCGAACTTACTGATCATACCTCCTATATTTACATCTAAATCATTGAGATACAATGCAATAGCAAGGGTCCCAGCATCGATTCCAGTAGTACACCACTGGTCACTGGCTTCCACTCGCAATAGCAACCTTCGACCATCACCCTCTGCCTCCTGCCACTAAGACAATTTTGGATCCACTTTACCAAATTGCCCTGGATCCCATTGTCTATTACCTTCAAAAAGGAAGTAGTGAGAGTTCAGGGCCAACATGTTCCCGTAAAGTTGAAGGGTCGGACAAACAAGTCCAGGTATATAGTGGATGTCAAGGGATATAGAGGTTTGGATAAGGAACAAAAAGGAGGCTTATGGCAGATTCAGAGCGCTGAAAACGGTGGAGGCCCTAGAGGAGTATAGAAAGTCAAGGGGATACTTAAAAAGTGAATTAGGAGTGCGAAGAGGGGACATGCAAAACACTACCAAGCAAGATAAAGGACAACTCAAGGCGCGTTTTAAGTATATTAAGGGAAATAGGAGGAGTAGGGCCGATTAAGGACCAAAGTGGCGATCTGTGTGTGGAGTCAGAGGACGTAGATTAGGTTTTAAATGATTACTTTTCATCTGTGTTCACCATGGAGAGGGGCGATGTCGGTGAGAAGATCAGGGAGGGGGATTCTGATGTCCTTGAACAAATTAGCATTGAAAGGTAGGAAGTATTAGCTATTTTAGTGGGCTCAAACTGGATAAATCCCCAGACCCAGATGAGATGTGAACCAGGCAGCTATGTGAGACAAGGGATGAGATAACAGGGGACTTGGCACACATTTTCAAATCCTATCTGGTCACAGGAGATGTACCAGAGGACTGAAGGGCAGTGAATGTGGTACCATTATTCAAGAGGGGTAGGAGGGATATACCAGGTAATTGCAGGCCAGTGAATCTAACATCAGCAGTAGGGAAACTATTGGAAAAATCCGGAGGAACAGGATTAATCTCTACATGGAGAGGCAGGCATTAATCAGGGATAGTCAGCATGGCTTTGTCAGAGGGAGATCGTTTCTAACAAACTTGATTGAACTTTTTCTTGGTGAAAATATTTGTCCCCAGTCTGCTGCAGGTGAACATCTGAGTATGTAGAAAAATAGACAAATAGACACAAACAAAAGTACACACAACAAAACTACTCCACATTCACAATACCTGGCTTTGTCTCTTTACTGTCACTATCTCCGCGATTTGGATGTGTTTGCAGATAATTTACTGTTTAACGCTTTTGGGTTGCAACTAAAATTTAACCTCCCGACCCTCCATCTGACAGGTTCTGTCACTAGCGTCAAGGGTTCACCGGCTGGTTTGTACCAAGCAATTTATGAAGAGATTGGGAATGTTCCGCCTGTCAAGGATTCCTATCAGGTCCAGCGTTCAGGTCTGTGCTTTTCATTTCATACCGAATTTTCATGAGACAAATGTCACTTCCACTTAAACATCGCATTTTAATGGTCAGTTTACTGACTGGACACTGTCAGAAATCCCCTCACTATCCCCATGTGTAGCAGTCCTATGAGCGTGCGAGTCTGCCTATATCTGTGTGTAAACTAAGATGAGCAATGGGTTTGGGAAGATTCCCACTCGTCGTTACTGCTTAAATAACGTGATTTCTGTTTGTTTGTAATTTGGGCAGCAATTTCTCTTTTGAAGTAGTCCAGACCATGACCCAGGCCTAGAGCATTCCTGTGGGCCTCAGTTATTACACTTCACTCAAGTGGATTCTGGTACCTGACCAGGATTCAGTTTCTTTGGAGATGAGGAGACAGGAGTTCCAGTGCACAATACCATCCACCAATCCCACAATATATTCGTATGCAAAGTTTTTATTCCATTTAAACTAGACCATAAATAGTCACTGCTCTCAGGAGGAGACAGTCACATTGACTCAGATTTTATTTCTCTAGGTGACTGGATTTCTGGGTCAGAAACACGTTCTCATCAGGAACTCCTGACCTGAACTTGGTGGTTTCTAGAAAATACTTATTCGAACAATTTGTATTCTGAAGTTTAACATGAAATCTGCAAATTCTGCACCTTGATACTGGGGCAGCAACACTGCCAAATCTATATAAGTTCTGTCCTGAGATATATTTGGAGGGCGATTTGACCATTGATATAAATTACTCAGGTTACAACAAAACACACAAAGATGATTTCCCTGGCTGATTAGATAAAGGAGAATCGTAAAATATTCTACAAGTATATCAAGAATAAAATGGTAACTCGGGAGAGAGTCGGTCCCCTTAAGGATCAATGTGGCAATTGATGTATGGAGCTACGGGAAATGGACAAAGTCTTAAATGAATACGTTTCGTCTGTGTTTACCGTGAAGAAGGTCATGGAAGGTAGTGAGTTCAAGAGAGGAAACACTGATATCCTGAAGCGCATCAACATTACAAAGGAGGAGGTTTTGGAGGTTTCCAAGCGTATTAAGGTGGTTAAATCTCCAGGGTCTGACCAGGTGTATCCTCGGATGGTATAGGAAGCAAGGCAGAATGTTGCTGGGGCCCTGGCAGAAATTTTAGCATCATCGTTAGCCGCAGGTGAGGTACCAGAAGGCTGGAGCATAGCTAATGTTGTGCGTTTATTTAAGAATGGAAGCAGGAATAAGCCAGCGCACTGCAGGCTGGTGAGCCTTACATCAGTGGAGGGAAAGTTATTGGAAGGGATTCTGAGAGACAGGATTTATATGCATCTGGAAAGGCATGGTCTCATTCGGGCCAGTCAGAATGGCTTTGTGCGTGGGAAATCATGTCTCACGAATTTGATTGAGGTTTTTGAGGAGGTGACCAAGAGATTGACGAGGGCAGGGCGATGGACGTTGTCTGCATGGACTTTAGCAGGGCCTTTGACAAGGTCCTGCATGGTAGGTTGATCGGGAAGGTTCAAACACATGTGGTCCAGGGTGAAGTAGCCAATTGTATACAAAATTGACTTGGTGATTGGAGGCAGAGGGTAGTGGCAGTGATTTGTATATCAGATTGGAGGCTGGTGACCAGGGGTGTGCCGGAAGGATCGGTGCTGGACCCTCTGTTGTTCGTTATATATATTCATGACTTGGATGAGAATGTCTGGGGGAAGATTAGTAAGTTTGCAGATGACACAAAAATTGGTGGTATAGTGGACAGTGAAGAAGGTTGTCTAAGGTTACAGCAGGATATAGATCAACTGGAGAAGTGGGCAAGGAAAAGATTGGCAAATGGAAATTAATGCAGACAATTGCAAAGAGATGCATTTTGGGAAGTTAAACCTGGGCAGGCCATATATAGGTCATGGCAGTGCCCTGGAGAGTGTTGCTGAGCAGAGAGACCTTGGTGTGCAAGTACATAGTTCCCTGAAAGTGGCAACACTGGTAGGCAGGCTGGTGAAGAAGGCGTATGGCATGCTTGCCTACATTAACCGAGGTATTGAGTACAAGAGTTGGGACGTAATTTTACAGTTGTACATGTCATTGGTTTGTACTGTGTGCAGTTCTGTTCGCTGCACGGCAGGAAAGATGTGATTAAGCTCTAGAGGGTGCAGAAAAGATTCAGAAGGATGTTACCTGGTTTGGAGGGCTTGAGGTATCAAGAGAGATTGGATAGGTTGGGTCTGCTTTCCCTGGAGCGAAGGAGGCTGAGACGGGGCATGACAGAGGTATATAAAATTATGAGAGGCATGGATAAGGCAGATAGCCAGAGTCTGTTTCCCATGTTAAGGGTGACAAAAACTTGAGGGCATCGATTTAAGGTGAGAGGGAGGAGGTTTAAAGGAGATAAAATGGGTAAATTTTTCACTCAAAGAACAGTGGGTATCTGGAATGAACTGTCTGTGGAGGTGGTGGAGGGTGTAACAGTAGCAAAATTTAAGAGGCATCTGGACAGGCACTTGAATGAGCAAGGCATAAAGGGGTATGGAATTAATGCAAACAGCTGGGATTAGTATAGATAGGCATTATGGTCGGCATGGACGCGGTGGGCCAAAGGGCCTATTTCTGTGCTTTATGACACTATGACTCGAAGAACAAATCCTTTATTAGCCTCCTTGCACTCTTTCCTGCCCCATTATCTGGGGTGGGGTTCGGTTTTGGAGCCACCACCGGCCGTTTGAGACACTGAAAGGGAAAGAGATGGGGCAGGGTGGACAGGTTCCAAATGTAGAAATTGTGCTGAGCGACTATGTATAACACTATTGTCTCTGCTCTGATGTCTGAAATCTAACCCACCAGCTGTACTGTGTATTGTTTTAACTGCTCGCTGGATGAGCCAACATTTATGGTCCATCCCCAGTTGCTCTTGAACCACTGCATTCCCTGTGATGAATGTTCCACAATCGTGTCAGATACAAAGCCCAGGACATTGTCTCCAGATAATGACAGTATTATGTTATTTACTCAAACGTCACAATTAATCTCTGCAATAACCATCCATGTTTGTGTTTAACAGCTACTGATTCCATTGAGTCCCTCAATCAGATTGAATATTACACCAGTCACAGTTTGGATGACACGGATCCTGGATCAGAAAATCCTGAAGGGAACTCCTCCAGTATTCAGGGTGGGTGCGGTTTTACTTGTTGCCATCACGTTTTTTAATCCATCACGCAGTCTGCTATCTAAAATTAACAATGAAATATATCAGAACTTACTCGCTGTAAAATGATGATGCTGAAGATATGGAGATTTGCTGACTGATTTTAGTTTTAAAAATTGAGAAATAATTTGGATTTCTCAAAATCATGCCGATTTAACCCAGTCGTATAATGGAATGAAACTTTCAGTTCATGATGTTTTCTGACACTGTTGTCTGGGCGGTGAAATGAGAAATTTGTGTGCATGTTGGATTGGTGATTCAATGGGATACATGTGACTTTAAAACGGAGGCCAGAATTTTCTCACACAGTGACCACAGACTGCAAGGGAAAATGCTGCTGGATAGCGGTGCAAAGGAAGCTCGACGTCTTTACACTGTTAGGTGATGTTCCCGGAGTCGGCAGAGCTGGTGGGTGGAGGCTGCACTTTAAGGCTCTGGGCAGGTCACTGAGCCTCTTAAACAGGAAATGCATGGCAATTTACCAAGCTATTCACAATTTAGTGAAGGTGGGTCAAAAGGACGGCACAGTGGCGCAGTGGTTAGCCCCGCACCCTCACAGCTCCAGCAATCCGGGTTCAATTCTGGGTACTGCCAGTGTGGAGTTTGCTAGTTCTCCCTGTGTCTGCGTGGATTTCCTCCGGGTACTCCGGTTTCTACCCACAGCCAAAAGACTTGCAGGTTGATCGGCAGAAAGGCCTGTTTCAGTGCTGCATAGCAACATAAACAACAGTTTTCACAGATTCACCATCTGTAAGCAAGGGGAAGGTCAGTTTTGGCTGTGAAAAGCAAAGTGGTACTGGAGAGCGATACTGACTCGCGATATTGGCAATCTGGAGGCTGACCAATCTTGGCGATCACAACAGAAGTATTCAGGATGAGCATCCACTCCGAATGGCAACATAGTTATACAAAGTAAAAAGAATGGAGACCTTGAGCAGTGAGTGCAGCAATTTACAATTGGTGTCAGCCACTCCTGTTTTGAGGTCTCTTTGAGAGTAACAAGAATCATGAGGCTGGAAGAGAGTGTGAATGAACAGGGCGCACAGTCGCACGCAAGCAGCTTCTTGAGTGATGAAGATGCTACCCACCAGAGAGGGTTTACCATCAGAGGCTCTGATTCCTGCAAATGACAGAGCAGCAGTGTCACTGAAGATTGTGCCTCTCCAGGGAGGCGGTCACTGAGCTGTGAGGAGGATCTGAACCAATGAGTGGGGGCACCCATCCTGCAATTACATTTTCATCTTTTGTGACATTTAAGACTGTGAGCTTAACGTTAGGCACTGCACTCACCTTGCCATACTACATCCGGGCATTGATCCTGTTCCTGCACTGAAGCCTCTTACATGGGACCACCTCACGTCTGCTCACCTCCACATCAATCTCCTGCCAGGCCCTCTCTGCCTGCCTAGCCGGCCTCCTTCAGCCGTCCCAATGGGAAAAGCACTTCCCTCCTTGACCTTGCAGCCTGGAGGATCACATCCAGGGTGGCATGAGAAAATCTGAGCGCCACCCTTGCTCTGAGTGCTGCCATCTAACAAACACACCAGTTGTCAGTCCTCCCATCAAATGTCCTACAGTGCTCCTGTCTTTCAATCGATTGCTGGCTGCGTTTAGAATAGCATGGGCCTATGGAGACTCAACTACCGTGACACGACATGGTCCTCCCATTCTCCCGCCTCTAATCTCACTACAGCTGAACATCACAGTCAAACCTGGCAGGCCCGGGTAGATTGACGTCTAATGATATCATTCTACATATTCAGTTTTACCATGTGATTTTTGTGAAAATCATTATTTCCTCTCAGGTCTGCTTCCGGGTGATTATGATGATGTTCAGACTGGAGCCATTGACACTCAGGATGGTCACTTGTTGCTGGACAGTGGTCCTGATGATCTCTTCACACTGACAAGTGCCAGCGGTGATCTCTCCACTCTCGGTGAGTTAAACTCCCACTGTCACCAGCTCTCTGTCACTACTTTGACTTTCATTCCAATCGGTGTTTTCATAGACCGCTGGTTGATTTAAATTCATGTTGTGATGAAAGGAAATTAATCTAATTAATGCTTGACTTAATTTAAAAAAATACTTCCTGATGTTATTCCTTTTGTAATATCTCTCTTATTAATACTCCCACTGGAAATCCTTCAAGTGCTCAATCTGAACACCCTGATTCAGGCTCAGAAGATCCACTTCATCTGCTATCATCCAGCGGCAAAATAACAACACGGTGAATGGAGCTGAAAAACATTCAAATTCCAGTCCCCATCACCTCATTGACACTTATATAGATGACCCGAACTGAACTCGATTTCAGTTCCATCATTAATACATAATCTTGCTCCCCACAGTATACAGCTGTCAGACCTGCACTGAACTCGCTTTTAGTCCAATCATTTATCTATCATCTTTCTCTCCACAGTATACAGCTCTCAGACCCGCACTGAACCAGCTTTACTGGTTCCCTCCAATCTTGAAGACAATGAGGATGTTCACTGTGATAGGTACACAATAGCAGACATTCCACCAACGATGGGCAGTGACTGTCTGGTTAAGCATTTTATGTCGACATCAACCCAGTAAGAGCAATGCTGTATGATTTGTTCCATGTGTACAGTCCCGGCTGGTTCTGATAGTAATGTGATAATCAGTGGTGTTTTCAGCAGTCAGTGATTCTAAAGTATCAGAGAGAACATTCTGTGTACTTAATCTTGAAATAGGAGGCTTATAGAAACAGGAATATTCCTAGGAGATCATATACTGTGTTTGATGTGTTTGTTTGATGGTTTGCATTGTTGTAACCCTCTCAAGTCGTGTCTGCTGTCCTTTCAGCTAAAAGTCAGCCTCAAATCCTACAAATGATGTCTGAAGGTGGACCACAGACTGGTGGAAAATATTCCGTGTAAATATTCTGAGAGAATGGCATGAACTTTTCCAACAGTGTGAACATGCTGAATGTGCTTCACTTCACGATTTAAACATCACTTTATCTTCATCAATCACCAGATTACTTGGTGTTGAAATAACTAGATTTGGCTTTTCTCCACATTTTGTCTGAAAGTGTGTGTGTTCCGTTTAATTAAGATACAAAAGAGAATTGATTTCGGATCATTTCTCTGTCTGTGCCAATAATGAGATATATTACTCCGCATGTAATTACCAACATTGCCACAGAGATTAAAATCATTGCTTATTCAAAAAGAGTTTATACGAAGTTCGTTCTGTAACCGCTTCTTATATTCATATCTTATTAAAGAAGGTTTAGAATACGTCAGGCCACAAATAAATGGTCTGTCTCTTTTATCTGCCTTTATTGTAACTGCTTCCTGCACCGCTATATACTCGATGTGGACAAATTACTACAGTTTATCGTGTAAGTGTTGATGTGCAATGGAAATAACATAAAATTAAAAAACATTTATTTCCTGTTTTAATTGGAATGTGTGCCTTTGTCAATATTAATTCCTATATTATGGTTCAAGTGCTAAATATGCACCAATTCCGAGATACAATACAATGTGGTTTTACTGTGCGACACTCCCCTAGCGTATGGCGGGTCAGTCAGAGAATCTGATCAGTAATTAATGTGTTTTTGCACTTTAATGATTAATATTTCAGTTAGTCATCACTGGAGTGCAATTGTTGCTCAGTCAGGGGAAGACTACACCGTACACTACTCTCCAGCAGATTGTGAGTTTTCTGATTGGGAGGCTTACCGAAACACCCGTATCCACCAGCAGAGAGCGACATTATTAGAATTGAAAACATATAATGCTGGAAACACTTCACAGGTCAGGTATCATCTGTGGAGAGAGACAGAGAACTAGGTTTGCATGTTCATGCGATTTCTTCAGAAATAGAACATTGAACATAGAACATAGAACAGTACAGCACGGTACAGGCCCTTCGGCCCACGATGTTGTGCCGAACCTTTAACCTACTCCATGATCAAACTGCCTACATACCCTTCATACTACGACCATCCATGCACCTATCTAAGAGTCGCTTAAATGCCCCTAACGTATCTGATTCTACTACCACCGCTGGCTATGCATTCCACGCACCCATCATTCTCTGTGTAAGGAACCTACCTCTGAAATCTCCCCGAAACCTTCCTCCAATCACCTTAAAATTATGCCCCCTGGTGATTGCCATTTCCGCATTGGAAATAAGTCTCTGGCTATCCACTCTATCTATGCCTCTCATCATCTTGTAACACTCTATCAAGTCACCTCTCATCCTTCTTCGCTCCAATGAGAAAAACCCTAGCTCGCTCAACCTTTCTTCGTTAAACATGCCCTCCAGTCCAGGCAGCATCCTGCTAAATCTCCTCTGCACCCTGTCTAAAGCTTCCACATCCTTCCTACAATGAGGCGACCAGAACTGAACACATTATTCCAAGTGTGGTCTAACAAGGGCTTTATAGAGCTGCAGCATAACCTCGCAGCTCTTAAACTCAATCCCCCTGTTAATGAAAGTCAACACACCATACTCTTTCTTAACAACCCTATCAACTTGGGTGGCAACGTTGACTGATCTATGGACATGGACTCCAAGATCCCTCTGTTCCTCCACACTACCAAGAATCCTGTCTTTTAGCCTGTATTCTGCATTCAAATTCGACCTTCCAAAATGAATCACTTCACACTTTTTCAGGTTGAACTCCATCTGCACTTCTCAGCCCAACTCTGCATCCTGGTGAATGTCCCGTTGCAACCTACAACAGCCTTTTACACTATCCAAAACTCCAGTAATCTTCGTATCATCGGCAAACTTGCTAACCCAGCCTTCCACTTCCTCATCCAAGTCATTTATAAAAATCACAAAGAGCAGAGGTCCCAGAGCAAATCCCTGCGGAACACCACTGGTCACCGAGCTCCAGGCTGAATACTTTCCATCTTCTACCCCCTCTGTCTTCTATGGGCCAGCCAATTCTGTATCCAGACAGCCAACTTTCCCCGAATCCCATGCCTCCTTACTTTCTGAATGAGCCTACCATGGGGAGCCTTATCAAACGCCTTACTAAAATCCTTATACACCACATCCACTGCTCTTCCTTCATCAACGTGTTTTGTCACATCTTCAAAGAATTCAAAAAGGCTTGTGAGCAATGACCTGCCCCTCACAAAGCCATGCTGACTGTCACTAATCTAACTATGCATTTCCAAATAATCATAAATCCTGTCTCTCGGAATCCTCTCCAATAATTTGCCCACTACCGATGTAAGACGTTAAATATTTAATGATAGAGATTAACTACTTTTAACAAATACAGAACCAGGGAAAATGAGGCTTGGAGAGAGTAAAAGAGTTAGGTTTTATGTTAATATGGAAGCAGGTGTGATTAAATGAAACCTGTCCCCTTTACTCTCTCTGATCTATGTCCCTGTGATCTGCAACACTTAATTCCCTCAACCCTGACGCAGCACCGTGGGTCAGAGTGCCATTCAAGTGAGGGCAGAAAAGAAATGTAATAGCAATAGAGAATCGCATAGTTTGGGGAATAGATACTGTTCTTTGCAGCAAAGACAGGGAGTCCGGAAGGCTGTGTTGCCTACCTGGTGCCAAAGTTAACGAGATCTCTTCTGGGCAAGAGAGGAACTTGAAGTGGGAGTGGAAGGTTCCAGTTGTCGTGGTCCACGTAGGTACCAATGACATAGGTAGGACTTGGAAAGAGGTTCTGCTGAGGGACGATAGCAGCTCGGGGCTAAATTAAAAAGCAGAACCACAAAGGTAATAATCTCGGCATTACGACCTCAGCAACGTGCAAATTGGCGTAGGGTAAATAAGATTAGGGAGGTAAATGCGTGGCTCAAAGATTGGTGTGGGAGAAATGGATTCCGATTCATGGGGCACTGGCATCAGTACTGAGGAAGGAGAGAGGTGTTCCTTTGGGACGACGCTCATTTGAACCAAGCTGGGACCAGTGACCTGCCGAATCGTATAACTAGGGTTGTAGATAGGACTTTGAACTAATTAGAGGGGGGAGGGTACAATTGAAGGGAAGTTTATAAAAAATCAAAAGGAAACGCGAGATCAGAGATGCAGGGTAGTGAAGAGGCGAACAGTAATCAAAGTGTGACAGGAAGGGGCAGAAAATATAAGCAGAATACTGCAGCAGAAATTAGAACCAAAATGAGTAACAATGGTAAAAAGTCTAAGATAAGTTATTTATCTGAATGGACGCAGCATTTATAACAAGATAGCTGATTTGACCGCACAAATAGAAATAAATGAATATGATTTGATAGCAACTACAGAGACAAGGTTGCAGAATGACCAAGACTGGGAACACGAAACTCAATGCATCTGATATTCTGGATAAAAAAGGCAAAAAGGGAAAGGAGGTGAGGTAACTTTGCTCATAAATCAATGCTATGTGTTGGGCTGATTGATGCTTATTCGCACTATACCAGCTCGGCATGGCGATCAGTATCCTGGGCTGGTTGACCCATATGCACACTGTACCAGCTCGGCATGGCGATCTGTAAAATGGGTTGGTTGACCTATTTCGGACTGAACTGGCTGGACATGGAAATCAGTATCCTGGGCTGGGTGTCCCATATACACACTGTACCAGCTCGGCATGGTGATTCGTGTCCTGGGCTGGGAGACCCATGTTCTCACTGTAGCAGTTCGGCATGGCGATCAGTATCCTGGGATTGTTGACCTATATTCACACTGTACCAGCTCGGCATGGTGATCAGTGCGCTCGGCTGGTTAACCAGTATTCACACTGTACCAGCTCAGCATGGCAATATATAAACTGGGCTGGTTGACCCATATTCGGACTGTACCAGCTCAGCATGGCGATCGGTATCCTGGGCTGGTTGACCCATGTTCACACTATACCAGCTCGGCATGTTGTTCAGTATCCGGGGCTGTTTGACCCATATTCACAGTGTACCAGCTCGGCATAGTGATCAGTATCCGGGGCTGGTTGACCCATATTCACACTGTACCAGTTGATCATGGTGATCAGAATCCGGGGCTGGTTGACCCATATTCACACTGTACCAGCTCGGCATGGTGATCAGTATCCGGGGCTGGTTGACCCATATTCACACTGTACCAGCTCGGCATGGTGATCAGTATCCGGGGCTGGTTGACCCATATTCACACTGTACCAGCTCGGCATGCCAATCAACATCCTAGGCTGGTTGACCCATATTCACACTACCAGCTCGACATGGTGATCACCTCCGCTCGGTCCGTAAGCATGATGCCGAGCTGCCGGTTTCTGGCCATTTCAACACACCACCCCCTGCTTTCATGCTCACATCTCTGTCCTCAGATGGCTGCAGTGTTCCAGCGAACATCAACACAAGCTCATGGAACAACATCTCATTTAGCGATTAAGCACACAACAGCCTGCGGGACTGAACATTGAGTTGAATCATTTCAGAGCATGACCACCACCCAGCCCCCCCACCACACTTTTTGTGTTTAGATATGTTTTCTTATTTTTCTTTTTTCCTTCTTTATTTGGTTATTTATTTTAGATTTTTCAGTTTCTTTCCTGTGCTTACCTACTTTTTAATTTTTTTAATGTTAGTGCTTTTAGTACTTTCTGCTTTGCAGTCAATTCTCACCCTCTCTGTCCTCATGCTTTGTCTTTCGTTAACATAGCGTTTGCCTTTGTTCCATGACAATATCGTCTGTTATTCTCTGACCCTGTCCTATCAACACCTTCTCCTTTGTTATCTCTTGCCCTACCCCCTCTTTACTTGCTTGAAACCTTTTACATTTCTAATATCTGCCAGTTCTGAAGAAGGGTCACTGACCTGAAACGTAAACTCTTCATTTCTCTCCACAGATGCTGCCAGACCTGCTGAGTATTTGCAGCATTTCATGTTATTATTTCAGATTTCCAGCATCTGCTTTATTTTGCTTTTATTTTAGTGTTTAATTCACTGCCACATCTCTTCCAGGAATGCCGACCTTGATGAAGTTCTGCTCTTCTCTCCAAAGGGATTTTCGTTTGTCTCTTTTACCTTGTTCACCTTCATTGCTTTCTATTTCCGTCCTGCTGTTGATAAAGTGTCTGCCAAAACATGTTTCACAGCCACACCTCCTTCCTCAGTACCTGTCTCCGGCTCCGACTTCATCCACGTGGATTCCAACTGAGGTTTCATCCTTCGTTTTTTGAATCCACCAGCATCTCTGGGAAATACAACATTCCTCGGACAGCTGTCCTTGCCGCAACCTGAGATCCACACTCAGTGCCGTGCACCATCACATGGACACAGTGGACCTCTCGCTCCAGAAGCTCCGCCTCACCTTATCTCAAAGCTGTTTTACTCCACAGTTTCATTTCATCCTTCGTCTTATCCGATGCCTTAACAAAAATAACTTTATCTTCCTTTCATGTGCTAAGGAACGCAAGTTACAACAGCTGATGGGGACGAATGTCCCTGCAGATCCTCCTTTCCTTTCACTTCTCTCTGACCCCACTCCTTCTGATCTGAACCCTTGCCATGTATTCACTATACCCTGACCTTCCCGTCTCTGGCGCTGAACTTTCAGTACTCAGCAAAGGACTCAGTTTAATCACCTTACACCCCCACCGCAATGAATTCCATGCTTCACTTGACATTGAGCTCTTCTTCCATTGCCTTGTACTCCGTGCTCAGTTCTTTGACCAGGAATCCTCCCCCCCACCGAGCAGATCCATTCACCCGCCTTCAGCATGCTCCTTCTACCTAGACCCTTCCCTCTGGCCTCTTACCTGCTCTTTATATTTCATTGAAAACTGTCAGCGAGACATCGGCCATCTTAATTTCTCTGCCTCCCTCACTCATTCTAACCTGCCCCTGCTCTGAATTTGCTGCTCTCCGTTCACTCAGGTCTCACCCCGACATTGTCACCAAACCTGCAGATAAGGGTGGAGCTGTTCTTGTCCAGTGGAACGACCTCTACCTTGCAGAGACTCAGCGCCAACTTCCAGACACTTCTTCCTATTTCCCCCGGACCATGACCCCACCACGGAACATTAAGCTACTATCCACAGGACTATCACTGACCTCATCTCCGCTGGAAATCCTCCCTCTACAGCCTCCAACATAGACATTTTAATATAGAGTGTAAAACATGCCAGCAAATTGTTAAACAACATGCAGTCACCATTACACAGCAGATAATCTGGTTAATTCTCAAATGAGCAAGACAACTAATATAGACCATAAATTGTTCCAGTTACTTGTTAGATTAAATGCCATTACTAATACACAGGCTATAACATTCTGATCAATTGTTAAATTAGGCATGATAACTCATATAGAGTGTAAAATATTCCAGTTGGTTGTTCGATGAGATGCTATCACTAGCGGTGGAATGATACACCGCACCAAACAACATGAAAAAAGGAAAGAAGGTACCAGCCCTTCGCTTTGCAAGCTGGAACGTCAGAACTATGTGTCCTGGCCTGTCGGAAGACCTTACACATATCAACGATTCTCGGAAGACCGCCATCATTAACAACGAGCTCAGTAGATTCAATGTGGACATTGCAGCACTTCAGGAGACTCGCCTCCCCGCGAGTGGCTCTCTCGCAGAGCAAGACTACACCTTCTTCTGGCAGGGCAGGGATCCTGAAGAACCAAGACAGCATGGAGTGGGCTTTGCCATCAGAAACTCCTTGCTCAGCATGATAGAGCCTCCCTCAAATGGCTCGGAACGCATACTGTCCATCCGACTGCTCACCACCTCTGGTCCAGTACACCTACTCAGCATCTATGCTCCAACACTCTGCTCCCCACCTGAAGCTAAAGACCAGTTCTATGAACAACTCCATAACATCATTAGCAGCATCCCCAACACCGAACACCTATTCCTGCTGGGGGACTTTAACGCCAGGGTTGGGGCCGACCATGACTCATGGCCCTCCTGCCTTGGGCGCTATGGCGTTGGAAGGATGAATGAGAACGGGCAGAGACTGCTTGAGTTGTGTACCTATCATAACCTCTGCATCACCAACTCGTTCTTTCACACTAAACCCTGTCACCAGGTTTCATGGAGGCAAGCAAGATCACGTCGTTGGCACCAGCTAGACCTCATTGTCACAAGGCGAGCCGCCTTAAACAGTGTTCAAATCACACGCAGCTTCCACAGTGCGGGCTGCCACACCGACCACTCCCTGGTGTGCAGCAAGGTTAGACTCAGACCAAAAAAGTTGCATCATTCCAAGCAGAAGGGCCACCCGCGCATCAACACGAGCAGAATTTCTCACCCACAGCTGTTACAAAAATTTCTAAATTCACTTGTAACAGTCCTTCAAAACACTCCCACAGGGGATGCTGAGACCAAGTGGGCCCACATCAGAGACACCATCTATGAGTCAGCTTTGACCACCTACGTCAAAAGTGCGAATAGAAATGCAGACTGGTTTCAATCTCATAATGAAGAGCTGGAACCTGTCAGAGCCGCTAAGCGCATTGCACTGTTGAACTACAAGAAAGCCCCCAGCGATTTAACATCCGCAGCACTGCACAAAGAACAGCTAGGCGTTGCACAAACGACTACTGGCAACACCTATGCAGTCATATTCAGCTGGCCTCAGACACCGGAAACATCAGAGGAATGTATGATGGCATGAAGAGAGCTCTTGGGCCAACCATCAAGAAGATCGCCCCCCTCAAATCTAAATCGGGGGACATAATCACTGACAAACGCAAACAGATGGACCGCTGGGTTGAGCACTACCTAGAACTGTACTCCAGGGAGAATGCTGTCACTGAGACTGCCCTCAATGCAGCCAAGCCTCTACCAGTCATGGATGAGCTGGACATACAGCCAACCAAATCGGAACTCAGTGATGCCATTGATTCCCTAGCCAGCAGAAAAGCCCCTGGGAAGGACAGCATTGCCCCTGAAATAATCAAGAGTGCCAAGCCTGCTATACACTCAGCACTACATGAACTGCTATGCCTGTGCTGGAACGAGGGAGCAGTACCCCAGGACATGCCCGTTGCCAACATCATCACCCTCTATAAAAACAAAGGTGACCGCGGTGACTGCAACAACTACCGTGGAATCTCCCTGCTCAGCATAGTGGGGAAAGTCTTTGCTCGAGTCGCTCTGAACCGGCTCCAGAAGCTGGACAATCGCGTCTACCCTGAGGCACAGTGTGGCTTTCGTGCAGAGAGATCGACCATTGACATGCTGTTCTCCCTTCGTCAGATACAGGAGAAATGCCGTGAACAACAGATGCCGCTCTACATTGCTTTCATTGATCTCACCAAAGCCTTTGACCTCGTCAGCAGACGTGGTCTCTTCGGACTACTAGAAAAGATCGGATGTCCACCAAAGCTACTAAGTATCATCACCTCATTCCATGACAATATGAAAGGCACAATTCAACATGATGGTTCCTCATCAGAGCCCTTTCCTATCCTGAGTGGTGTGAAACAGGGCTGTGTTCTCGCACCCACACTTTTTGGGATTTTCTTCTCCCTGCTGCTTTCACATGCGTTCAAATCCTCTGAAGAAGGAATTTTCCTCCACACAAGATCAGGGGGCAGGTTGTTCAACCTTGCCCGTCTAAGAGCGAAGTCCAAAGTACGGAAAGTCCTCATCAGAGAACTCCTATTTGCTGACGATGCTGCTTTAACATCTCACACTGAAGAGTGCCTGCAGAGTCTCATCGACAGGTTTGCGTCTGCCTGCAATGAATTTGGCCTAACCATCAGCCTCAAGAAAACGAACATCATGGGGCAGGATGTCAGAAATGCTCCATCCATCAATATTGGCGACCACGCTCTGGAAGTGGTTCACGAGTTCACCTACCTAGGCTCAACGATCACCAGTAACCTGTCTCTAGATGCAGAAATCAACAAGCGCATGGGTAAGGCTTCCACTGCTATGTCCAGACTGGCCAAGAGAGTATGGGAAAATGGCGCACTGACACAGAACACAAAAGTCCGAGTGTATCAGGCCTGTGTCCTCAGTACCTTGCTCTCTGGCAGCGAGGCCTGGACAACGTATGCCAGCCAAGAGCGACGTATCAATTCATTCCATCTTTGCTGCCTTCGAAGAATACTTGGCATCAGGTGGCAGGACTTTTTCTCCAACACAGAAGTCCTTGAAGCGGCCAACACCCCCAGCTTATACACACTACTGAGTCAGCGGCGCTTGAGATGGCTTGGCCATTTGAGCCGCATGGAAGATGGCAGGATCCCCAAAGACACATTGTACAGCGAGCTCGCCACTGGTATCAGACCCACCGGCCGTCCATGTCTCCGCTATAAAGACGTCTGCAAACGCGACATGAAATCGTGTGACATTGATCACAAGTCGTGGGAGTCAGGTGCCAGCATTCGCCAGAGCTGGCGGGCAGCCATAAAGACAGGGCTAAATTGTGGCGAGTCGAAGAGACTTAGTAGTTGGCAGGAAAAAAGACAGAGGCGCAAGGGGAGAGCCAACTGTGCAACAGCCCCGACAAACAAATTTCTCTGCAGCACCTGTGGAAGAGCCTGTCACTCCAGAATTGGCCTTTATAGCCACTCCAGGCGCTGCTTCACGAACCACTGACCACCTCCAGGCGCGTATCCATTGTCTCCCGAGATAAGGAGGCCCAAAAGAAAAGAACTAATACACAGGATATAATATTCAGATTAATTGTTAAATTAGGCATTATAACTCATATCGGGTGTAAGATATTCCAGTTATTTGTTAGAATAGATGCCATCACTAATACACAGGATATAATATTCTGGTTAATTGTTAAATTGGCCAAGATAACTAATGGAGTGTGAAACCTTCCAGCTAGTTGTCAAATTCAATGTCATCCCAAATACACATGGGGTGATATTCTGGATCAGTGTTAAATAATGCATGATAACTAATTTGGAGCGCAAAACGTCGCAGCTAATTGTTAAATTCGTTGTCATCCCGAAGACAGAGGGTGAAAATCCTTGTCATTTGTGAAATGAGGAAAGTTAACTGATATAGAGAATGAATTATTCCAGTTCATTTTTAGATTGGACGCCATCCCGAATACACAGGGTGTAATATTGTGGTCAACTGTTAAATTAAGCATGATTAACAAATATAAAGTGTAAAATGTTCCAGTTAACTGTTAAATTAGATATCATCCCGAACACACAAGTTGTCATATTCTGGTTAATGGCTAAATTACACATAATGACGAGTGTAGAGTGCTTACAATTCTAATATATTGTCAAGTGTAATGTCATTCCTGATACATAGGTGATGATATTCTTGTTAATTGTTAAATTATACATGACAACTAATAGAATGTGTAAAACGTTGCAGTTAATTGTTAAATTTGATGTCATCCCTGAGACACAGTATAAAATATTCTGATTACTTTTTAAATTGGACAAGACAACTAATACAGAGTGTAAAACATTCCAGTTAATTGTAAAATTGGATGTCATCAATAATACACAGAGAATAATATTCTGGTTAAGTGTTAAATTAGGCATCATATCTGATACAGACTGTAAAACGTTCCAGTTAATTGTTAAATTGGATGTCATTAATAATGCACTGGGGTTAATATTCTGGTTAATTGTTCAATTTGGCATAATATCTATTGCAGAGTGTAAAATGTGCCAGTTAATTGTTAAATTAGATTTTTCTTCGGCCGATGAAGGCAAGCATGCCATACACCGTCTTCACCATCCTGTCTACTTCTGTTGCCACTTTCAGGAAGCTATGTACTTGCACCCTAAGGTCTCTCTGCTCAAGAACACTCCCCGGGGCCCTGCCATTCACTGTATCTGTCCTGTCCTGGTTTAACTTCTCAGAATGCATCATAGAGAGACGGAGAGATACGTGGAGAGAGACACAGAAAGAGATAAAGGGTGACACACAGACAGAGAGAGACATGGACAGAGGCGTGGAGAGAGATAAAGAGGTAGAGAGAGACACGGAGTGCGAGAGAGAGGCAAACAGACAGACAGGCAGAGAGACGCGGAGAGAGACAAAGAGAGAGACAGATCCAGAGATACAGAAAGTGGCAGACAGACAGATAGACATAGAAAGGCAGTAAGGGTGTGACAGAGGGAGTGAGAATGGGAGGAGAGAGAAACAGAATGACTGAAAGAGGGAGACGAACAGGGTGAGTGACAGAGAGTGAGAGGAAATTGAACGAGACAGAGAGAATCAGAGAGAGCGTGGGTGGCAGAGAGAGAACGAGGGACAGTGGGACGTTGAGAAAGGTTGATAGAGAGACACAGTGTGAGCAGTGGAAAGAGAGAGAGAGAGAGACAGAGAGATGGAGCAGGGTGCAGAAAGATAGATGAAGAGAGGGATACGGAGTGGCATACAAAAAGATAGAGATGAAGAGATCTGTGGCATTTGTACTGATGCGTCATTGTAGCATCTACTCCAGGACGCTGAGGGGATGCAAGTGTCCCCGCCCGTCATCTGGTTTACCCGCTCGTTTGGGTAACCTTCTCCTGAAAGAAGGCTGTCAGTAACTGCGTGTCGGTGTGGCTGGGTAACGTGCCTGCCTTGTTTGTTTAACTGTAGGTTTGCAGAGTTGTGTAGAGGCACGTGTGCTGTTGTCAGTATTGGTGTGTGTGTGTGCGTGACGTTTAGTATAAAGAAGTTAGGGGTGAGTCCTGAGTGTCAGGGAGTTCTGTTGCCTGAGTAATGGGTGTGCCGTACATTGAGCAGTGTGAGAGCTGGGTGCTCTGCTGCCTCGGACGTGTGATGTGCAGATGAATTCCCTACCTTGACCACCCAAATGAGGTCAGGAAGGTTTTACCGGCACTGCTGCCATTGTCTGAAAACCACACTCTGGACATTGTCTGCCCTTGTCACTCTCTGTCATTCCATTGCAAGGTTCTGCCTCAGGGATTCCCGACTCCAGTCGGATTCATGAAGCCTCCCCAGGTCTCCACTTGTGTCACGAGTGCCTGCAGGGCTTTGTCACTGAACCCTATCCCTGGTGAACAGGGACATCTCGCTTCAGACTGAGTCTTTCACAGCGATTATCCAGCACCCTACAATTTATTACTGCTTGGAATATATGGTTTGTTCAGGATGTCTGTCAATCTTTTGCAGTGTGCAGTTACAGCGAGTAATGCAGCATCTGCTCTGGGCCACGATAATGTCATAGAAATGAGGCCATTGAGCAATATCCAACCTTACAGATGGAATCACCACCAAAAAGCTGGAAAGACCAGCTTCCAGCCCACTGTGCTTTGTTTAATTCAATCATTGGATGTAAGTGTTGCTGTCGACACCAGCATTTATTACCCAGCCCTAATAACCCCTGAGAAGGTTTTGGGGAGCCACCTTCTTGAATATAACTGAGTGGCTTGATCGGCCATTTTCGAGGGCAGTTAAGAGACTACCACACTTGCCCTGGTCTGGAGTCACATCTAGGCCAGACCGGGTAAGGACAGCAGATTTCCTTCCCAAAAGGACATTATGAAACAGCAAGGTTTTTTTTTTTACAACAATCAGGTAGTTTCATTGTCGCTTTTAGTCAGATAAATATTTCATTCCAGATATATCTGAAGAACTGAAATTAAAGTCCTCAACTATTGCGATGGGATTTGAATCTAAATCTGCAGATCTTGAGTCGAGATCAGTAAATTACTAATCCAGTATCATAACCCTATGACACCATTCACAAACAGACAAAAAAAGACCTCAAACTGTTGGACACAGTGATAGACACTGAAGTTTTTATATACACAGAAAGCTGACAGACTAAGGGAGGCCTCACAGTGTTGGACACTGTGATATAAACTGAAGTGTTTCTAAACGTAGACAGCTGACAGACCAGGGCACAATCACGGCGCTGAATTTTATGTAGATGGCCGGACACCTGGTGGAGGGATTAAAAAGACAGAGAAATCGGCACTTGGCCATTTGATGGCCCCCGTTGTGATTGTGTCAAGCCAATTAAAAGCTTGGCATCAGCATATGTGTCACTTTAAAGATGGGGATTAAGCTTCCAAGAGTTTCTGGCGAATCACAGGACTGCCATCTCTATAGTTTTTGCAGCATTACTTGGAGCAATGGCCACTGCTAGTACTGCAAAGGCTTGGGCCTTGGACTCAACGCTGGACACTCGGACCTCAGGTGAGTGAGGCAGGATCACCGGGATCTGTCCAGAAACTCCCAGCAGTGGCTGCATGGTGGAGGGTGAACGTTTAGGGCAGGAAAAAGGGTGTTCAGCGAGGTGCATGATTTTCCAGTAAGCGTCCGCAATGGGCGACAGATTGCCAAGGGAGGAGGGGCCTCCATGCCTGCAGGGAGGGCGCCTCATTTTATTGGGTAACCTGAGCACATGGCAGAAGCACCCTGCCACCGATGGTTAAACCCCAGTGGCGCAGAAGAGGCCCATAAGCGCCTGACAGTAGGCCGCCTAAAGGCCTCGATTGGCCTTCCTCAGCCTATCCCGCCCCATAAAATGACATTGCGAAGGGGAGCCGACAGGTGCTCCGCCCCCTGCTTTCCATCGGATTCCCACACCCGCCTTTGAACCCATCTCAGTGGGGCCCATAAAATTCAGCACACAGTGTTGACACAATTACAGAGAAGTGTGAATAAACACAGAGAGCTGTGAAACTAGGCTCTGAAGCACTGCTGGTTCCAGGGTTACAGAAATTCTGGATGGAAGTGTGCTGGTGTGGGTTTGCGGAAAACATGCAGAGCGGGCACATCATGAGGTTAAACAGCCTCTAAAGCTGATTTTGATGCACAACTTGCCATTTTTGTCCTCACACGTCCAGCTAACGTTTCTCTTTTAACTGAACCTGCGTTCAGCTGCTCGAGCGATCCACCCAGCATCCAGCTAATCAGCGTTAGTTAAAGGGAAAACCATCCATCTTCCAGGTCAGGTCCTCTTGATTTATTTTTCTGCTCACGAGTTAGTAGAAATTCTGTTTTGATTGTTGTTGGAGGAGATTTACTAAAGATTTTGGATTTTGAAGGAAGTAGTGCTGGATCATGAGGAGGAGGTGAGAGATGTTGAAAGGCCTGTCAGGTGCGAGACTGCTTCAGTAATGGGGGCTGCATCTGCAGCACCTCCTGGGGTGTAGCACGCTTTGAAAATGCTGCAGAGGCAGTAGCGAGGGGAAGCTGTTCACAGAGGGAGTAGAAGGAAGAGAGAGAGGAGGAGGAGGAGGCAGGGAGGAGGCATCCAGACTCCTTAGCTCAGGACTAGCTGTCCGTGAGCCGATACTGAGACTCCTGTTCCCCAAAGATGTCAACTCAGCATCACAGTTGCTCCAATGATTGATGAGTTTGCTGTTAAGAGGGAGAGGGGCTGGAGAAATTTGCTGTCCTGTATGGTTAGTCTGCAGTCAGCCTCACAATCTGTGCTGCATGAGCTGATCCGTTTGGGAAGTCGTGAAACAATTTCCGGAAAAGGTCATTGAGGAATTCTATGTAGCTCCTGGTGGCCTCCTTCTGATATTTTTCAATCAAAAAAGCAGCATTGTCAGATCCAGTAAGTGGGAAGAGTCACTGCGGTGTTAAACTGCAAACCCTGCTGACCTCCTCACTCTTTCCATCCAGGTACAACAACAAACTCACCAGGTTGGAATGGATATGCCAGAGTAAGGTGGATCTGGAACCTCCGATTCCACATTATTTCAAGATCCCCAACATGCTGAATGCCTCAGCTGCACTGAATCACATTCCACCTTGGAGAGAGGTTAAATGCTGACCAGAAGTTCCTCTACTAAGAGTTGGATGGTGATTGCCCTCAGATGTATTGAGTGCTTAGGTAGGCACGTCAGTATCTCAAATATTAGCACCTCATTCCGGTCCTGCATATTCCCCAGCAAACTGAGACACCATCTTTCAAACTTGTGATGTGTTCCAATTTTAACATTGTACAAGCCTCTGACACACAGAAACTGGGCAACTGGAGAAGCAGAGAGAAAACAGTTGAACAACGTGTTCACCAGAGTGTCTGTGAGCTGCAGCTGTGAAAGCAGTGGCGATTTTAGCAGCTCTCCAAAGAAGGAAGGCACTGTGACTGTCTGGCATTCTTGCATGGTATAACCCCCCGCCCCTGACAGCTGTTTAACAATGCCCGTCAGACTAGGGCCAGCACATTTCGCTATTTTCCTGACCAGCAGGACAAACCCCCTTGTGGGACCTGCAGATATGCACCATCAGTTCCCATTCTCCGCTTTCCACCATGTTATTAAGCGTGGCTTCATTATTTGCTTGAGTGAGCTGTTACTTTTGTGCATCTTCACAGTTTACACTCACACTGAAACTTTCAGATGGTTGAACAGCAACTGTAAAGTCTCACTGTTCTGATTGGCCAACCATTGAGTAGAGCCATATTAACCCTAGAGCTTAGATGAATGAGGAAGGCACTAACCTACGGTGGGTAAAATGTAGTCACAGCCTTTTCTGACTTGGGGTGACTTGCCAGCTGCTGCAGCCCACATATTGTAGCCAAGGATTGAGAATTGAATCCTGTGTCACGTTCTCTTTGATGGGACAGGTTCCCTTGATCCCAAATGGTAATATCCAGCAGCTCTCCCATTGCACTCACAGCACATTCTGTGTCCTCGGCCAGGTATCTCCAGACATCAGTGACATACTTGCCCAAAGGGACTGGATAAGTGAGCAGACAGGACGCAACCGTTTCTGACTGTGTGAGGGCAATATTGAGATACTCTGCAGAACTGAAAGTGTCACCTGCTTGTGAGGAACTGACTGCAATTGAACCCTCAGCATCTCAGGTATGTTTGAGACCTGGCCCCCAATTTCAACGGCACATCATTTAAAGATGGCTTGCAGAAGTGCACTGGTTGCATTGGAAGAGCTGGGCTTTTGGTCAGAAAGGCCTTTGAAGAACATGAAGAGCAAGTTGTCAAGCTGGTCGCGTGGCTAACATTTGGAACTGATCGCTGTAATGTGGTAGCATTTTTCAAAAATTCTTAGGGATGTGTAGTTAGAGTCCTGGTGAATTTAGTGATATGTCTGGATGGGTCGTTGCAATACAAATGAAGTGATTAATATATCTCGGTGAGTAGTTACAGTACAAACCAGGTGAGTGATACAACTGGATCAGCAGTTACATTACAGATGAATTCGATGATATATCTGGATTTGTCCTGACTGCAGATGTGAAGTCAGTGACATTTCCAAATGACGATCAAATTTTGCATTTTCTGCGACAAGCGATGACTTCTGTTGTTTCAGTTGCAGGGAAAGCTCTCAAATTACATCATCCTATTAGTGCCAGACAGTTGCACACAGCAGATACAGGCCTTATTCCTGCCCATGTTTATTGCACATCACAGTTTATTTAAAGATCTATATTTGGGAATGACAATTAGGACAATTCAATTCTACCAAAGATCAGTCTCTGAACACTGCAACTTTCCTGTACCAAATTGGTCATTAGTTTGTGCACTACCAGACAGTTTAATTTGTGAGCTTATTGAATTGCGGAGCGGGCTCTAAGGGCCATATCGTCTACTCCTGCTACATTGTTGTTTATTTCTCATAATTCTTAAGTCGAGCTGACCTGCTCCATAGTTCAGGGACAATATCTGAGTGTAAATACATCCAATACGAATTGCATTGACATTTGCTGAAATAACAATTTACGACTGCAATTATATGAAACCTGCAGCTGAAAGTTGCTCTCCTTTGCCACCAGTGCTATCAGACTGCAGATCTTATATTAATTGCTTTTCCGAATATTTAGTGAAATAACATTCATTACATTGGCGAGTTCAAATCAGCGACGTGAAATATCTGACAATTTATATGTATATATATTTCTATTTTATGTAAAACTGGCCAGAGTAAAATGAGTTAATTCCAGTTATTAAATGACTGCAACGAATGTCATTCTCTCTGAGAACTAATTGTTTCTGTTTGTTCTTAGTTCCAGTCAGCTGAGAACACCATGCACACACGATTCGTTCCAATATTTAATTTCATGGAATATCTTCTAAGTATTTTGCAAGTATCTGCTCACGACAATAATTCAATTCACATCATTATATGTTTGAACTCTCTGTGCAAAGCTATGAGATTTTCATGTCACACATAAGAACATAAGAAATAGAAGCAGGAAAGGCCATCCAGTGAAGGTTATATGTGGGAATCAGCTACACTGAGCTAGATTAGAAATGCAAACTATGAGGTGGAACGTTGCTAGTTAAATTCTAGTGCTGACAAAGTAGCATAACAGATTTTCACCATTGCAAGTTGCACCTTTGATGGATTCACATTTTAACCGTCTTTCTATACTGAATCATTGTGCAAATGCCCGGTTTCCTAATAATGGAGAAATCATGCATCATGGTGGTTATTAAGGTGGGAGGCGGAGGGAGATTTCTGTGAAAGATTTGCCGACATTTCTGAAAATCTGGTTCATACTTCTTTTTTACTCTGTCCAACACGACCCCTTTGAAGTGCCCCCCACCACCCATTCCGTAACAGTGAGCCTGAATGTCAGTGTTAAACAAGACAGGTTACAGTCCCAGCCATGGTTATATTTCTTCCTTCCTACAGTCAGGGAATATAATGATTGAATTAATAAGGTTTGAATTGTTGAACTGAACTGACTTTTAGTTTGGGGATTTGTTAAAACATGTTCTGTGATCGAAGAAATGCTAATGAGAGAATTTTGTAATTCTGTTTTTCTTAACTTGCTGGAATGAATAAGAAGCAGAGATATCTTGGTTCCAGGCTGAGTAACATTAATTCCAGTCACTGAGCAGCAGCATTAACCATTCACTGTCGAATATTCTTCATGCACCAATCTACTTCCAACCAGGTATGGGAGAGATGTAAATTGAAACTCCACAAACCAAAACAATGATAATTTTAACAAACGTTAGGAATAACAGATGGCACAAATCGTTCGGTCTGACAAGAATGATGTAATTTGGAAACTGATTCATTTACAGATTTCAAATGATTTCCATGAGTCTATCCAATCCTTTCATTCAACACAATTCCAAACCAATACTGAATGGACAGCTTAAGAGGATTGCATGGAAAGTGAACAATAAACCAGGCAAGGCACCATAAAAATATCAGACATGAGGAAAACACAAAATTATATTTATTTTATATTTCCTAAGGATCATAAAAAAATTGAAGCAGGTCACCGCAATTTGGAACCTCAAGACTGCTCCGCTATTCAATGAGATCATGGCTGATCTGATTGTGGGTTTAAAACCACTTTCCTGCCTGCCGCCATAACGCTTGACTCCCTTGTAGACTAAATGTCTGTCCAACCCAGCTTTGAATATATTCAATGATACAGCCTTCACTTCTATGTGGGGAAGAGAATTCCAAAGGTTAACAGCATCTGAGATAAGAATTGCCTCATCTCCATCGTCAACGTGTTACTGACAGGTAGTTAATTGATTTCTTTTTTGAAACCTTTTTCTGCATTTTATCTGTCCATAAAGAGACTATGCTTGATTTTTTCCCCCCCTTAAACCCTGATGCGTAAACAACCTCAACAACAACTCAGTTGTTGAAGTTAAAACGAAGAAGCAAGGTTTATTAACGCTCATTCTTAATCTCGGGAAGAGGGATTAACTTCGCAACACACACTCGCACACATAGAAGGAAAGGTAGAAGGCATAAAAAGGCAGACCATTTACGAAATAGAAATTTAGTGGAAATAAAAGCTAACATAGATTTCAATTAAAACTAGCGTACTTTTAATTATTACAAAGTCCAAACAGGAGATCACTGACTGGAAATGCCGAGAGCGTTGGGAATACCTCTTCTCTTGCAATTTTCTCTTGCACTGTGGGATATAAATGAAGGCAGCTTAATTTCTGAAGTTAGCTTTTTTCGTTGCGAGGGGAAACTGGTAAAAAACCGACGTTCCTGACGTTTCTTCTGCTTGCAATTTCCTTGTGATTTTCTTGCTGGTTTTTCAGATTGTGGCTTTTTTTTTAATTTTCCAGGTCGCAGGAAGCCAGATGACGCTCCCCAAAGTCATCACAGGCGCAAGGTCACCCTGATCAGCAACATGCCTCCATTCCAGCTGCTGCTGGTGAGGTCACACTGTGTAGCAGCACCTGTAAATGAATTATGAAGAGCACATAGCCACACTTTCGATCTCATGGGTGAAGCTTATGTGTTTTCGTTAAATGATTAAAAGCTCAAATCATTAGGCTTATTTGTCCATAGGTTCTGTGCCATGCAAGTTTAATTGTGAGCTGCCAACAACCTCTCCCCACTCAGCGCTGAACCAAAATGTCTGCAGTCCTCATTAACATGCCAATGTGATGAGAACCCTCGTTAAGATATGATCTAAAAGCAAAATACTGCGGATGCTGGAAATCTGAAACAAAAGCAAGAAATGCTGGATTCACTCAGCAGGTCTGGCAGCATCTGTGGAAAGAGAAGCAGAGTTAACGTTTCGGGTCAGTGACCCTTCTTCGGAACTGAAGAGTGAATCCAGCATTTCTTGTTTTTGTTTAAGATATGATCTACTCTGGTCACGAGCTGTATTGCAGCTGCTTGCCAGGGACGGCTAATGGATAAGGACATAACATTGTTAAGGCATTGCAATGTTGCTATTATTTCATTCTGAGAATGGATAGCAAGATGACGGTAAATGAGTCGTTATGACCTTGTCCCTTGCCTCCATTGTAAATTGCTCTACCGATCTGGATACCTGCAGTGGCGGCTGAGGATGTGCGAAGATTGTCGGGGGGAGCTTCTGATGGTCCTCAAAGCCCAATCTTGATGATGGCCCACCCTCTGTTCAAGCAGTGTGAGCAAATCAGTGAGCCCCATAGACAAGAAGCTCTGCAGCAACACAGCAAGGCTACTTCGACAGCCACTTCCAAACCCTTGGCCTCCACCACCTAAAAGGATAAGGGCAGCAGATGCATGGGAACATCAATACCTGCAAGGTCCCCTCCTAGCCACGTACCATTCTGACTTGGAACTATATCGCTGTTCTTCACTGTTGATACATCAAAGTCCTGGAACTCCCTTCCTAACAGCACTGTGGGTGTATGTACACCACATGTACTGCTGCAGTTCAAGAAGGCAGCTCACCACCACCTTCTCAATGGAAAGTAGGGATGCGCAGTAAATGCTAACCTGGTCATCAATTCCCACATCCCACGAATGAATAAAAAAAGACCCATTATACTGCAGTTGCCAATACTAACTTGAGCCCCCACCACACCAAACCCTCACTTAGACCACGAGCACAGCCCTGGAGGTCAGCCCCCTTGCAGAGCGCCGAACCCTGGAACCCACTGCAAAGCCCTAAGGACCACGGACCACTTTGCAGAGACCCCAGGACACTGGATCCAATTGCAGAGCCCCCGGGAGTCCGGACCCCCCTGAAGAGCCCTCGGCAGCCCAGACTCCCTTGCAGAGCTCCGAAGAGCACGGACCCCATTGTAGCCGCCCCAGGAGCCCGGTCCCCGGATCCCCTTAAGAGAGCTCCCAGGAGCGTGGAGCCCATTGCCGAGCCCCCGAGACACCAAACCACCTTGCAGAGCGACTGGGAGACTTGTCCCTATTGCAGAGCGGCTGTGACGCCAGACCCCACTGCCGACCCCCCGGGACACTGGACAACACTGCAGAGCCCGAGAGACACTGGACCCAACTGCAGAGCCCACGGGGCACCGGACACCACTGCAGAGACCCCGGGACACCAGACCCCACTGCAGAACCCCCGCGGCACCGGGCCCCGCTGCAGAGCCCACGACAGCACAGATCTCATTGCAGAACTCCCTGGAACCCGGACCACCTTGCAGAGACCCCGAGTGCCCAGAACCCATTGCAGAGGCCCCGGGAGCCCGGACCCCGGACCTCCTAAGAGAGCCCCCTTTGGCCTGGAGCCCATTGCAGAGCCTCCGGGTTCCTGGCCCCCTTGCAGAGCCCCCGGGACACAGGACTCCTTGCAGAGCAGCAGTGACACCATACCTCATTCCAGAGCCCCCAGGACATTGGAAAACATTGCTGAACCCCCGTGTGCCCGGACCCTGTTGCAGTGCCCCTCGGACCACGGACTCTCTTGTAGATGCCCTGTCACTATAATGAGAGCTGATTTGCAACCGTGGCAGGACGGAACTTGATTGGAGGGATTCTAATATGGGTATCTGGGATCAACAGGCACGGAACTGTAAGTTAGCAATACCTGCAGTACTTTAGAGAGGAACGAATATATTGGAGATTCCATGGACAGAGAGATCAACATTTGTTTCATTCAAGGGACGTGTGATGACAGCTGATTTTAAGGGAGAGACTTACCGAAGCTGAGCAGAGAGAACTGTTATCAGCTAAAGTATGGACCAATGAGGGAGTCGTCCTCCTCCAACCGAGCAGCCACCAAGCTGAGGCATTGGCGCTGTCGGTTCCTGTACATTTCAAGGACTGGAAGTACTGGGACCTGCCTCTGGGCTTCTATCAACTGTTTAGTTTATTAATTAATGCAATAATTGATGTAATCGGATATTTCACTGTGTTCTTGACCTGCTCTCTGAACTTGGACTGTGTCGTCCCATAAATAAATGTGTTTATGCAGCAACTTAGAATCTGCAGCATCAAACCGAATTGTCCAAAGATACAGAAGGGATCTGTATTATCCTCGAGATATGTCCCTGTAATGTTGCAAGTTGTGAAATATATAACATAAATCATCCACAGAAGTATGAAGCTGCCGGATATGGTAAAGAGTAAAATCACAGACTTCCTTCTGCTCTCCATCACTGGGTCACTGCGATTCTCTCCCTTGCATTGACCCCTCAGTTCTTTACGAACTCGACTGGCCACTAAAATGCGTCTGACTGTCAGAGTGTTGAGCAACAGATTTAAAACGAATGGGTTCAATGGGGTTAAAATCACATCAAACCAGTCAAATCCCAGCCATCTGGGCTCCGTATAATAGCTTGACTTCACATAACAACCCCATCGTACATTGTCTATTATCTCTACAGGTTCAAATATAAAGTAGAAAGGGATATTTTGTAAACAGAGCAGGATGCAGGTTGTTGCTAGAACCACAGCTGAAGTTTTCTCGGTGCAATATTTAGTTTTCAGCTTCTGGCAACAAATGGCCACAAATCGATCGAAGGTGAAAGTGACGGTGAACCGGACAGAACTGTCTCTGGCTTCACAACGGAGGGCAATGATAACACTACACACAGGGGTGATGTTCAGGAAAGATTCTGGGAAATAATAATAACTGATCCGCTGCAGTATGACATCAGTGATAATGACCAGCAGATCCGCTGTCACCATGGCCATCAGGTAGCGAGTGTTGCACGTGGTGAGTCCGCACTTTCCCCGTGATAGGATCAAAATCGCCAGTAAATTCACTGCATGAGAGAAGGGGAAAGAGAAATTACTCAACAAGCATTCAACGTGTCTGAGCTCGATTTCAAAACCAAGATTAGATGGGTTAGAATAAAGTCACCATTTAAATCTTAAACATCTCAACCATGAACTCAAATACCTCCGACCTGCCCACTTCTGGGTTTAACAAGCGAAGAGCACCAACCGCAGCCAGGAGGCCGTTCAGCATGTTAAATACTTTACTGAGGTTTCAAGCCTCGATTTCACCTGCTTTACAGGTTTACCATTGATGGGGCTGGTTTCTCCATCAGACGTTAAAGTCTGCACACAGACACCCGAATTGACAATCGCCAACTGACTCCCGGGATTGGAATCCCTTCATGATCTGGAATTAATTTAAACCCTGATCGACACCTCCACTATTGGATCATGGATCTGATACACCAAGGATTGAACCAACATCCACCCAGTCCGGGTACCTTAGCACCCCAGTGGCGGGGATTGGACTTTCCTGGGATTGGACGCTCCCAGTGCTCCCGGAGCACTCCTTCAGGATAGGGGAAAATTTAGGGGTTGTGGATTGGACAGCTGCCGATTGAACAACTGCCCATCGGGATCATGTTTAGGGCATACTTTGTCCTGCGGCCTGCTCTACTGTACACGTCATGCGACTGGAAGCCAAGTTGCCTATCAGGCTTATGTCCGAGTGGGAAACCCAAAGACACGCAATCAAACATCATAGCATATGAAAGTTTGGCCTCACTCCCTCCCACCTGCCAACATATCTGCCGCTGTGAAAGGCCAGCTCTAAGTATTTGAGCAACACTAAAGTCTGCTTAAAATCTGATAAAAAGCAGTGATTAGGCAGCATCTGTGGTGAGAGACACAGATTTAACTGCCGGAATTTCACCAGGACATGGTGCCCTCGTCCTCCGGCTGGAAAATCTCCACTGAGCCCCGGAAGCCATGACTCTATCATCTGTGGCTCAGTCAAGTAATTGCCTGCAGTGGGGAGTTCTTCCCCTCGAAGAGAGGATGTCCCACTTCCAAGAGTTATGGCCAATCAGAGGGTTGCGGATGCCCATCATTGAATATATTTAAGGTTGGGACAGACAGATGTTTGGATCGTCGGTGAATCAAGGGATGTAGTGACTGGGTGGAAAAGTGGGGTTGAAGCCTAAGATCTGCAATGCTGACTGAAAGGCCCAATTAGAAGTACATGGGTAAGATCTAATTACCATAGCGGAAATGTGGCTACAGGTTGACCAAGACTGAGAACTGAATATTCAAGGATATTCGACATTTAGGAAAGACAGGCAAAAAGGAAAAGGAGGAGGTGTTCCGCTTTTTGTAAGGGATGGGATCAGTACACCGGTAAGGGAGGATCACAGATCGGTAAAAAGCAAGATGTGGAATCCGTTTGGGTGGAGCTGAGAAACAGCAAGCGGCAGCAAACAATGGTAGGAGTTGTTTAGAGGCCACCAAACAGTAGTGGTAGTTTGGGGCATCATATTAATCAGGAGATTACAGAAGCATGTGGCATGGTAATGCAGTCATCACGGGTGAATTCAATCTACAAAAAGACTGGGTAAACCTAATAAGCACGTATGCTGTGGAGGACGAGTGTCTGGAGTGTGTTGGGGGTGGGTTTCTCGAGTAGTATATTGAGGAGCCAGTTAAAGAACAGGCAGTTTTGTATATAGTATTAAGTAATGAGAAAAGGCTAATTTATATTCTTGCAGTAAAGGAGTATTTAGGGATGAGTGATCATAATATGCTAGAATGTTTCGTTATGTTTGAAAGTGAGGCAGTTCAATCAGAAGCCAGGGAGTTAAATTTGAACAAAGGAAATTATGAAGCTATGAGGGGCGAATTGGCTGAGGTGGGTTGGAAAAATACAGTAAAAGGTCTGACACTACATCTGCAATGGATAGTCTTTAAAGAAATATTACCTACTTTACAGCAACCATACATTCCTTGAAGGCACAAAACGTCGAAAAAGTAAAGGCAATCAACTGTGAATAAAAAAATGGAGTTAAGGATTTGAGAACATTAAAAGAAAAGGCCTATAACGTTGCCAGAAATAGTGGTACACCTGAGGATTGGGAGGATTTGTAGCATACAGCAAAGGAGGACAAATAAACTGACAAAGGAAGGGAGAATAGAACATGAAAGTAAACTAGCAAAAAAATATAAAACTGGACTGTAAAAGCTTCTACAGGTAACATTTGGAAAAGAAAAACGTGGGTCCATCACAGGCAGAGTCAGGAGAATTTATAAAGGGGAATAGAGAAATAGCAGAGCAGCTAATTGATTACTTTGTATCTGTCTTCACTGAGGAATCTACAAGAAATCTCCATGAATTGGAGATCCAATGGATTAGGAGGAATGAGGAATTGAAATTATTGGGGCGGAAGGTTGATAAGTCCATGGAACCTGATATTCTACCCCCAGCTCATTGAATGAGGTAGCGCTGGAGATAGTGGATGCATTGGTGATCACCTTCCAAAAATCTGTAGATTCTGGTGCGGTTTCTGAGGACGGGAAGGTAGAAAATGTCGCCCTACTATTTAAGAAGGGAGGGAGAGATAAAACTGGGGACAACATACCTGTCATCCGTATATCTGTCGTTGGGAAAATGCTAGAATCTATTCCAAAATATGTGACAAATGGACTCTTGGATAATAATGATCTGATTGGGCATAGACACCATGGAATGGGAAATCACGTTTGATGAACATGTTGGAGTTTTTTGAGGATGTGAATAGCAGAATTGATAAAGGGGAGTCAGTGGATGAGGTACACTTGGATTTTCAAAAGTATTTTGTCAAAGTCCCCCACAGAAGATTGGTCAGCAAAATTAAAGCAAATGGGATAGAAGGTGATATACAGGCATGGATTAAGGATTGGATAACAGGCAGAAAACATTGAATAGGAATAAATGGGTCAAATCCGCAATGCCAGGCTGTGACTATTCAGTTACCGCAGGGATCAATGCTTGGGCCCCAGTTGTTCACAATATATATGTCAGTGATTTGGATGTGGAGAGCAAATGTAATATTTAGACGTTTGTGGATGATGCGAAAGTGGGTTGGGATGTTCAAATAAAAGCAAATTACTGCAGATGCTGGAAACCAGAAATAAGAAATAGAACAAGAAATGATGGAAATACTCAGCAGATCTGGCAGCATCTGTGGAGAGAGGAGCAGAGTTAACATCTCAAGTTCGTGACCTTTCATCAGAACTGATGATTGGGTTGTGCGATGTGAGGAAGATGCAAAGCGACTTCAAGGGGATTAGGACAGACTTAATGAGTGGACAAGAATGTGGCAGATGGAATACAATGTGGAAAAATGTGTGGCCATACATTTTGGAAGTAGGAATAGATGTGCAGAGTATAACCTAAATGGTAAGACATTAGAAAGTGTAGATGTGCAAAGGGACCTGTGTGTCCTGTCAATAAGTCGCCGAAAGCTAACATGCAGGCGCACAAGCAATTAGGAAGGCTATTGATATGTTCGCCCTTATCGCAAGAGGATTTGAGTACAGGAGAAATAAAGTCTTGCTTCAATTGTACAGAAGCTTGGTTTGATAGCACTTGGAGTACTGTGTGCAGCTTTGGTCCCCTTACTTTAGGAAGGATATCATTGCCATAGAGGGTGTGCAGTGAATGTTCACCAGACTTGCCCCCAGGATGGCGGGACTTTCGTATGAAGAAAGATTGGGAAAACTGGGTCTGAATTCTCTAGAGTTTCGAAGAATGAGAGGTGTGATCTCATTGAAACCTACAAGATACTTTATGGGATAAAATGGGTAGATGTCGGTAAGATGTTGCCAATGTTTGGGGAGTTTAGAACTAGGGGACACAATTTCAAAATAAAGGGAGGGGGGTCCACTTAGAATAGAGATGAGCAGAATTTTATTACTCAGACGGTTTTGAATCTTTGGAATTCTCTACCCCAGAGGGCTGTAGAAGCTCGGTTATTGAGTATGTTTAAAGCAGTGATTGACATATTTCTAAACACACATGACATAAATGATATGAGGAGAGTGTGTGAAAAAGGCATTGAAGTGGGTGATCAGCCATGATCATATTTAATGGTGGGACAGGCTCGATGGGCTGAATGGCCTTCCCCTGTTCCTATGATCATATTGAATCGTGGAGTAGGTTCGACGGGCCATATTAGTTTGAGGTGTCATATAATATAGGTCTACTCCTGCTCCTATTTCTTGTGTTATTGTGGAGCCAGCCCCATGCAGTGGAGTGAACTGTCACCTGAAACAATGATTTCAAAGTCGAACCGACTTTTTCCACTCCAGTTAGGGGCCCACACTCAATACAATTATACAATTGTAGATACTCCATTTCCATATGGTTACTGGAATCAGGTGTTTCTCTCCAATTAGTGTCCCACACTCAGTACAATTGACAAGTGACAGGTGCTCCCTGTAATACATGGTGACTGGGATCAGGCGTAGCACTCTGATTAGTGACCTGCAATGAAGACAGTTCGACAGCAACATATACTGAGGTCTTATTCAACAGTACACAATATTCAAGTAAAGTCATAAAAAAGGAGCTGTAATAGGCCATTTAGCCCTTCGAGCCTGCACCACCATTAAATAAGATCATGACTGACCATTCAAACTCAGTACCATATTCCCGCTTTCTCCCCGTATCACTTCATCCCTTTAGCCCTAAGAGCTATATCTAACTTAATAATACAGAAAGACTATGAGTTACAAACGGAGGTTTATTTTCTAGTCAGCAGATTTAATAAACAGCAGAAATAATTTAAGAGATTTGACTTGATAAAATGATATCACTGATCGGGTGTCTGGAGAGCAACAGGTGACATTATCAGTCACAGAAAAAAAACAAAGAATACCTAACACACAGATTTAAAGACCTTCAGTGGGTATAGTCTCTTACCAGGAACAGCAATGACGGCAAGAATGATGAAGAATATTTTCTGGATACTGTTAATTGGTTGATGCATTTTCTTTGTGAACTGATTTGTCACCTTCGTGCTGCAGACAATCACTCTGTATTAAATTCTGAAGTGATGCAGTCCCAGAGCCATTAATTTATACTTTGCAGGAACTCCACGGGGGCATTGAGGTTTCAACTTGCATATGTATAATTATAAGCAAGCAATTTACGAGGGCCGAGCTATGTCCCTGTTGTGATGGGATTTATTTAACGCTGAGAATAAATTTTAACAATCCAAAGACTGGACGGATTTGATCATGTTAATTAACACATGATAATTAGAAGCTGTATTCATTCAACAATGGTTATGTTCCTTAAAACACCATGACACACATCTGTATTTCTCGTATTGATTCACTGAGGGCTTTCACTCTGCTGTGACCATTCAGTAATGAAATTCCAAATCATAGTGTGACCCCTCAGGACTGCTATACTGCATTCTTGGATGTTGCTGCTCACTTTAACTGTGACCATGCAGTTAAATCTTTAAATAAGGAAATTGTGCAAATGGCTTCTCAAAAAGATACAGCCCTGCAAACTCATACAGCCACTAGAAGTGAGGTATCCCCTCAAACCAATACAGCCCCCCAACCTAATTCTGCCCCAACAAAATAATGCAGCCGCTCACAATAATGCAGCCGAACCCCCTCTCCCCCAGCGCCAGCAATATGGATGCAGAGTTCTGAACCCCCTTTCCCCCACTGCCAATAATACGGATGCAGCGTTCCGAACACCCTCTCCCATACCGCCAACAACATGGATGCAGAGTTCTGAACTCCCTCGCCCCCACTGCCAACAACATGGATGCAGAGTTTCGAACCCACTCTCCCCCTCCACCAACAATATAGAATCAGAATTCCGAACCCCCTCTCCCAAACAGCCAACAACATGGATGCAGAGTTCTGAACTCCCTCTCCCCCACTGCCAACAACATGGATGCAGAGTTCTGAACTCCCTCTCCCCCACTGCCAACAACATGGGTGCAGAATTCCGAACTCCCTCGCCCCAATCGCCAACAACATGGATGCAGAATTCCGAACTCCCTTTCCCCCACTGCCAACAACATGGATGCAGAGTTCTGAACTCCCTCGCCCCCATCGCCAACAACATGGATGCAGAGTTCCGAACCCGCTCTCCCCCTCCACCAACAACATAGATGCAAAATTCTGAACCCCCTCTTCCAGACCACCAACAATATAGAATCAGAATTCCGAACCCCCTCTCCCATACCGCCAACAACATGGATGCAGAGTTCCGAACCCACTCTCCCCCTCCACCAACAATATAGAATCCGAATTCCGAACACCCTCTCCCAGACAGCCAACAACATGGATGAAGAGTTCTGAACTCCCTATCCCCCATTGCCAACAACATGCATGCAGAGTTCTGAACTCCCTCGCCCCCATCGCCAACAACATGGATGCAGAGTTCTGAACCCGGTCTCCCCCTCCACCAACAACATAGATGCAAAATTCTGAACCCCCTCTTCCAGACCACCAACAATATAGAATCAGAATTCCGAACCCCCTCTCCCATACCGCCAACAACATGGATGCAGAGTTCCGAACCCACTCTCTGCCTCCACCAACGATATAGAATCAGAATTCCGAACCCCCTCTCCCAGACAGCCAACAACATGGATGCAGAGTTCTGAACTCCCTCTCCCCCATTGCCAACAACATGCATGCAGAGTTCGAATCCCCATCTTCCCCACTGCCAGCAACTTGGATGTAGAGTTCTGAAGCCCCCTCCCACACCACCAACAATATGGATGCAGAGTTCGAAACCCCATCTTCCCCACTGCCAACAACATGGATGCAGAGTTCTGAAGCCCCCTTCCACACCGCCAACAACATGGATTCAGAGTTCTGAACCCCCTCTTCCAAACTGACAAAAACCTGAATGCAGAGCTCTGAACCCCCACTCTACCACTGCAAATAACATGAATGCAGAGTTCTGAAACCCCTCTTCCCCACCACCAACAATATGGATGCAGAATTCCGAAACCCCTTTGAGACATATATCCGAGTTTCACGATGGAAACGGAGATCAGCATAGTGCTGCCTCACTATTACCAGCTCTGAGGACTTTCGCCTCCGTGGTGTTGGATTTTCTAGGATGGCAAACTGAAGGTACATGAGTGCTGCTCGCCTCCCTGATGATCGATAAGTGCTGGTTAGATCATGGCTGAAGACATGGTAATGCATGCAGATAGCACGTTGACATACGCTAAGTCGGTCCCGTCGCAGAGCAGCAGAAGTTCCGCCACAGAGCCTCCCCGGCCATGGGAAGACGGGGCCTGGTATTCCCGATGACGGGTTGTGTGGCGTGCCACTGCCACTCCGATCCTCTGGGCCGCACATCCAATGGAACCCGACACCGGGAGGACAACAAGATTCAGCCCAGATTCTGGCCTGTTTTATTTTAATGCTTCATTTCAAAAACGACTCCGTTCCCCTAAGTCAAGCTCTAGCTCAGTTAAGAGATGAACCCAGGATCTTATGTTCATTAGATCGATGTTTGACACAAGTAAACCAGAGAGACAAAGTAGGAGGTCACCTTTCCCTTGAGCTGTGTGTTATTGCTGGCTGTGTTCATCTGTGGTTCTTCATTTCTGGGTTCTTTCAAAATCTGTGTGTTTGTGCCACTTCATGAGTGAGCAGGAGACGTCAAGACATGTTTAGAAGATTTATTTCTAAATCTGACATATCTCTGTCTATTTCCTGAACTTTGCAGAAAAACAAAAAGAAGGGAATCAGACACATCACTACATGTTATCCATCCGCTAACCATTGAACGTTGACAGTTTTTACTGTGACGAGTTTCCATTCATTCAGATTGCTACAAGCAGGTGAGAAAGGAAGCTCGGTGTTCCCTCTCAGTCGTTGCCTTGTTTAACCGTAACAGGGTTTAATTAATAAAAAACACTGGTTTTCTTAACTCACCCTCAGTGAATTATTGTTCACTGCTTTCCAATTGTAGTGCAAATAAATCAATCAAACGGATTTTCTTAGATTGAAACAAGAAAGATAGAAGTTTATCAATCTTCAACATTAATTTGGTTAACCACTACGCATATGCGACGTGACCATGCTCGCATGCGTAAGCGATAAACACACACGCAGATAGAGAGAGAAGTAGAAAGACTGAAGGGAGAATGTTTGAGGCAATGGCATGGTTTTATTTACGATCCTCTGAGCTCAATGTAGAGTGCTTGGTTGCCGGTAAGTCTTGCTTGGGGCCCAGTGCAAGAGGTAAACCTTGTTTGGATGCAGGAAACCCTTCTCTCTTGAGTTTTAACTGACTTCAGTCGATCCGCCGATTAGTGAGCCAGAGGGAGAGAGAGCCAGCAAGGAAAGAGGTTCTTTTCCACGTTCAGTTGCAATCTGCTCTCTGAATCAATATGTCCTGTGAGCAGTTCTAAACCAAACCTGGATCAGCAGCTTAGTCATGTGACTCACTGCTTTAACAGGCTCCGGCGTTTGTGTATTTCAAAGCTCTCGGTCGGGGAAGGGGGTGTAGTGCTGTCTCTTCCACTCACCAGATATGGATCACCATCGCCCAGACCGATGTCTGTTAATTGAATCAGTGAGCAGTTCACATTGCCTTTCCCTCGGCGACTGTCTCTTCGAATGAAAATTTCTTCCAGCCACTGCTGATCTCTTTAAACAAGTCATCTCTCACTTTCAGTAACTGTTTAAAAATTAATGTTGACATGACAAAATTAACATGCCTCATTCTTGGCAGCTGGAGGTCTTCATGACAAGATCCACATCTGGTGTAAATAAACGGAATCTGGCTGTGATTCAGACACATGGGGCAGGACTTTCATCGAACATGGTGACCGTCCCTCACGGGACCAGCACCACTGCACCAACGCGATTACCTGGCAAACGGCCATTTTACATATTGGCCTCATTGAGCAAAGTTTGTGTGATGGTTGCGCTCTGTGCAAGAATAGCTCTGTGGTTCAGTGATGTCTCGATGCTTATTCTCTTCAAGCCTGCAAAGGAACGGCGGGTGCTCATTTCCCAGTGATGACAAGATTAGGTCCTCCTGCCTGGCCAAGCAATCCTGGCCAGAGATTGCAAAGGAGGTGAGAAACCGTGGAGTCACCCGACAAGATTGGGTGCTGTTTTGTAAGCGGGTGAATGACCTCCATCATTCAACCGAGGTTAGTGGAACATTTCCACATTTTCAGTGTGATCTGGTTGTCCCAACACAGTATGTTGCATGGTCTCCACTGCCATTTCAGATACAGGGAGGTCAGGGAAGTTTGATGGCACACGACTGGCTGCATATGTGACTCACGTCTTCCTGGTTATTACCTCCAGCCCAGATAATCTCAACTTGCTGGGTATCCAATGGGCATTCGAAACAGTTCACAAGCTGGTGAGAGCACGGCACACATTGGCCGAGCAGCTGGCTGAGGCTGAGACAGCCGAGGCCTCTGATAGTCGGAGGACTGTGGGTGGCCATGCCCATGCAGGGCCCCAGGCTGATGACCAGTCTCTTGTGTCGGTGGCACAGACAATGCTGGGGCTGCAAGGCGAGGTAAGACAACATCTGGCGTGATGCCAGAGGCTATGCACAGCCGAAGTGGACGGTGGGGAATCCACCCAGGCCATGACAGCTTCCATGTTCCAGGCATGTCAGCACATGGTTTCCTCCATGGAGAGGATGGTGACCCTCATGGATAGCCACATTCCACAAATACTCTTTCACCTGTAATACTTCACCTCGGGCATCACTGCAATTCATCAGTGACTGGGTGAGAGAAAGACCAGGACCATGGAAAGTGATCCCACTCCTGATCCTTCACTGGAGAACAGGGATGTTCCACCGAGCCTTGGGAGGGAGGAGGACAGGTTGTGCTCCACATCTGGGGCCTCCCCTCAGGGTGATTCCCGTGTGGATACCGGGCACTCAGCCCCTCCACCAGTGAGACCGGCCACAGGAGCCGAAATGCCTGAGGACAGCCCTACACTTGTGCAGGAGGCCCTGAGGCAGCTGGGCTCCTCCAGGCCTCAGGCACCCAAAGGATAACCGCTGAAGTCATCCCAAGCCAAGGGGCAGCCTGATCAGCAGTCTACCTCCAGTCCAGCTGCCAGCACAGGGGTTAAACCGCGAAGGAACACCCACAAACATATTACAAAATCACCTCGACGCACATGGTACTCATGGGTGAGACGAATATTTCGCGTGTTTAATTAAATGTGTTCTCCAACAATCTTCAGCCTTTATTGTCTGAATAAGACATGTCACCTAGGATTGGGTATGGGTCCTTCCATTACATTAGAAGCCGGTCAGTACTGCCGAGGTTAGCAATGCCATGTCAATAATCACAATGTGACACTCTACGGCTGATGTAGTCACATGGGCAATGTTTCAGTTAACTGCTGCCAATCATGCTGGAGAGATGGACGTTAAAGCGACATAAGACTTCTGACGAAATGCCGGATGGTGCTTTGTGCTCTGAGAAACATGTGTTGAACTTCAGCCATTGCGGAAGTGCTCAGTTATCATTCCTTGCCTTGTTTCCCTTGTTCACTGCTCACCATGTCCGACCTAAATCACTGCTCTCTCTACTCCCATGAGTGGTTGTTCTTGGTTGCCCTCTGTGTTTACATTGTCGGAGGATGTGTCCTACTTCCGTACCTGGTCATCCAGCATGGTCGTCCCACTCTGGACTGTGATGTTGTACAGCATGCAGCAGACTACAATGATAGACAAACCCTGTCTGTCGTGTACTATAGGGCTCCACCTGATCTATCGAGGTAGTGGAAGCACAGCAGACCAGTAGCCTGCTTGATGGTCGCTCGGGTGGAGCCACGGCAGGATATGTAGCGCTCTTCAGCTTCGTTGCTAGGGTTCTTCGCCGGAGTCAGAAGCCAGATCATTAAGGCGTATCCTATATCCTCAAGACTTCACCCCTGAATTTGAGCGGGGAGTGAACAGCAGTAGCACCGAGGACTAGCGCAGTATTAGTGAGTCATGGTAGTTGCCTGGAAAGCGGGCACCCACTTTGAGGAGCACTACCTGTCAGTTGGACATTGATGGAGTGAAATCCCTTTCTGTTTATGAAGGGCAATAGTTATTCTGTAGGAGCCTCGATGGCCACATGAACGCAGGCAATGATACCCTGCACCTGTGGCCATCCTGCAATGGCCCCAAATCCAACGACCATCTCGGCCTGACTCTCAGAATCCGTCCTGGAGTGGACATAGTCGTCGTCCCTCCTGCAGAATCATTTACCCTCCTGTTCCCGACAGAGAGGCAAATGCAGAGTGACCCCTTCCTCATCCCGACAGGCAGAAGCGGAGTGGATCCCTTCCCCGTCCCCCACGCGACAAACAAATGCGGAGTGGATCCCTCACCCTCCCAGAAGACAAATGATAGTGTATCTTTCCCAGTCCTTTTGCTGACAGAAAATTGCAGATTGGAATACTCGCCCCTCCAGGTGACAAATGTAGAGTGGATCCCTCCCCTCCCAGAAGACAAATGCAACTTGGATAACTTCCCTGCCCCCTCCGACAGACATATGCAGAGTGGATCCCTTCCCGTTCCCGACAGATGGATGCATGGTGGATCCCTTCCCCTTCCAGACAGACAAATGCAGAGTGCATCCCTTCCCCTTCCTCTTCCCGCCAGACACTTGCAGAGCGGATTGCTTCTGCTTCCTGACAGAAAAATGCGGATTGGATCCCACCCCTATTGTCCACCCGGGAGACAAATGCGGAATGGCCCCTTCCTTACCCTGATAAACAAATTCAGAGTGGATCCCTTCCCCCTACCCTCCTGACAGGGTAATACAACGTCGATCTTTGCCCCCCCACTTCCGACTGACAGATGCAGAGTGGATCCACTACCCCGCCCCCTCTGGACAGACAAATGCAGGATGGATCCTTTCTCTATTTCATTGATAATAGAAAAATGCAGAGTGGATCACTTTCCCCTCCCTTTCTGACGGAAAAATGCAAAGTGGATCCCTAATTCCAACTCCCCTCCCACCCCAGACACACAAGTTCCAAGTGGGCCATCTCCCCCTCTCCTTGCCCACCGAAAAATGCATAGTATACACTTTCTCCCTGCCCCTCTCGACAGACAAATGCCAGGTGGATGATTTCCTCCTCCCCTTGCTGATCGACACATGCAGAGTTGATCCTTTCCCACTACCGAATCCGGACAGATAAATGCAGAGTGGACACCTCCCCCCTCCCCTTGCTGATAGACAAATGCAGAGTGGATCATTTCCCCCTCACCTTTCTGATAGTCAAATGCAGAGTGAATCCTTTGCCTCCTTGCTGAATGGCAAATGCAGAGTGGATCCTTTCCCCCTCCCGTTGCCGATAGGGCAAATACAGAGTGGATCCCTTCCCTCTCCTCTTGCCGACAGGCAAATGCAGAGCGGATCCTTACACCCTTCCCCTCCCGGCAGACAATTGCAGAGCGGATCCCTTCCACTTCCCCGCTTTCCCGCAATAGAAATATAGAAAATAGGGGCAGGAGTGGGCCACTTGGCCCTTCGAGACTGCTCCACCATTCATTACGATCATAGCCGATCATGCAACTCAGTAGCCTGTCCCCACTTTCCCCCCTATATCCTTTGATTCCTTTCGCCCTAAGAGCTATATCTCACTCCTTCTTGAAAACATGCAATGTTTTAGCCTCAACTGTCTTCTGTGGTAGTGAATTCCACAGGCTCACCACTCTCTGGGTGAAGTAATTTCTCCTCATCTCAGTCCTGAGATATTTACCCCGTATCCTTAGACTATGACCCCTGCTTCTGGACTCCCCCACCATCTTGAATATCCTTCCTGCATCTACCCTGTCAAGTTGTCTCAGCATTTTATAGGTTTCTATGTGATCTCCAATCACACTTCTGAACTTCAGCGAATATAATCCGAACTGACGCAATGTCTCCTCATATGTCAGTCCTGCCATCCCAGGAATCAGTCTGGTTAACCTTTGCTACACTCCTTCTATAGCAAGAACATATTTCCTCAGATAAGGAGAGCAAAACTGCACACAATACTCCAGATGTGGCCTCACCAAGGCCCTGTATAATTGCAGCAAGACATCCCTGCTTCTGTACTCGAACTATCTCGCTATGAAAGCCAACATACCATTTGCCTTTTTTACTGCCTGTTGCACCTGTAAGCTTACCTTCAACGAACTATGTACGAGAAAACCCCGGTCTCGTTGGATATTCCCCTCACTTATTTTATCGCCGTTCAGATAATAATCTGCCTTCCTGTTTTTGCTACCAAAGTGGATAACCTCACACGTATCCACATTATACTGCATCTGCCATGCATTTGCCCACTCACGCAACTTGTCGAAATCACCCTGAAGCTTTTCAGCATCCTCCTTACAACTCACCCACCCACCCAGTTATATGTCATCTGCAAATTTGGAGATGCTACATTTAGTTCCATCATCTAAATCATTAATGTATATTGTGAATAACTGTGGTCCTAGCACCGATCCCTGCCATACACCACTAGTCACTGCCTGTCATTTCGAAAAAGACCCATCTATCCCTACACTTTGTTTGCTGTCCGCCAACCAAATTTCTATCCATCGCAATGCACTACTACCAATCCCATGTGCTTTAATGTTACATGCTAATCTCTTTTGTAGGACTTTGTTGAAAGCCTTCTGAAAGTCCAAATAAACCACATCCACTGTCTCCCCCTCATCAAGTCTACCAGTTACATCCTCGAAGAATTCCAGTAGATTTTTCAAGCATGATTTCCCTTTCATAAATCCATGCTGACTATGTCCGATTCTACCACTGTTCTCCAAGTGCTCTGCTATCAAATTTTGATAAAGGACTGTAGAATTTTCCCCACTACCGACATCAGGCTGACTGGTTTATAGTTCCTGTTTTCTCACTACCTTCCTTTTTTAAATAGTGGAGTTACATTAGCTACCTCCAATCAGTAGGAACTATTCCAGGGTCCATAGAATCTTAGAGGATGACCACCAATGCATCCACAATTCCGAGGGACACTTCCTTAAATATTCTGGCATGTAGTTTAGCAGGCCCTGGGGATTTATCGGCCTTTAATCCCATCAATTTCCCGAACCACATTTCTCTGCAATTACTTATTTCCTTCCGTTCCTCCCGCTCACTGAACCCTGTGTTCCCCAAAATTTCTGGTATGATATCTATGTCCTCCTTTGTGAAGACATAACCGAAGTATGCATTTAGATGGTCAGCCTTTTCTTTGTTCCCCATAATACATTCCCCTGTTTCTGATTGTAAGGGACTTACATTTGTCTTCACCAATCTTTTTCTCTTCACATACCTATAGAAACTTCTACAGTCAATTACAGAGTGGATCCATTTCACCCTCACCTCCTGACAGACAAATGCAGAGTGGATTCGTCCCTCCTCCTCTTGCCGATAGACACATGCAGAGTGGATCCTTTCCCTCTCTTTCTCCCGACTGTCAAATGCAGAGCGGGTCACTTCCCCTTCCCGGCAAACAAATTCAGAGTGGATCCCTTCCTCCACGCCCCCCTCCTGACAGTCAAATGCAGAACGCAATCCTTTCACCCTCCCCCTCCGACAGGCAAATGCAGAGTGGATCCCTTCCCCCTCCCCTCCCTCTCCCGACAGTAAAATGCCAAGTGGATCCTTTCCCCCTCCCCTTGTCTACAGACAAATGCAGAGGGGATCCTTTCCCCCTCCCCTTGTCTACAGACAAATGCAGAGGGGATCATTTTCCTCTCCCCCTCCTGACAGACAAATGTAGAGTGGATCCTTTCTCCCCCCTTGCTGATAGTCAAATGCAGAGTGGATGCTTTCCACCTCGCCTTTGTCCATTGACAAATGCAGTGTGGATCCTTTCTCCCCCCTCGCTGATAGTTAAATGCAGAGTGGATCCTTTCTCCCCCCTTGCTGATAGTCAAATGCAGAGTGGATCCTTACCCTCTCCCCCTTCCGACAGACAAATGCAGAGTAGATTCTTCCCCCTCCCCTTGCAAACAGACAAATGCAGACTGGATCCTTTCCCCCTCCCCTTTGTCCATTGACAAATGCAGTGGATTGTTTTCCCCACCTTTTGGTGATCGACAATTGCACAAGGTCCCCTTTCCCCGTCCCCTTGCTGGATAGACAAATGCAGAGTGTCCCCTTTACCCCTGACCCTCCTGACAGAAAAAATGCAGATTCGATCCTTTCGCCATCTCCTTGCCAATAGACAAATGCAAATTGGATCATTTCCCCCTGACCTTGCCGATAGACAAAAAGCAGTTGCAGAATTCCAACTCCCCTCATCCATGGTGATTTCACTTCACTGTAAATGTCTGTGTCTACTACAGAAAAGAATAAGAACTGAACATTACTGACCAGCCTCTCCATGTACCGAGAACACTCGCCTCAGTGGCACCAGGGAAGTGAAGGCACGTGGGTTTCACACGTCGAGCTGAAGATTTAAACGGCTGGTAGGAACGTGGGAAACTCCATTTAAATGAATGTAGAAAAATAATTGAAACATGCTAACTCGGTCCCATCACAGAGCCACAGAGGGGACGCCATGGACCTTCTCCACTACCTGGAAGATCGGACTCGACAATCGCAGTGTCAGGATCCGTGGTGGATGAAACCACTCTCATTCGCCGTTCAACCCTTCCACTCGCCCTCCCACCTCACCCACCATGGAACCCGATGTCAGACTGGGAACAAAATCCAGCCCAGGATGTTCTGAACTGAAATCTGGGGCTGATTTGTACCGGGCCCTGGACACCGTGGGTCTGGAGCGGAGGCTGGTAAAATGTTGTGGGGCGAGGGCCAACTAGACCTCTGGCATCGAGAGGGGCCCGCCACATATTACTGGCAGACGGGGAACTTGGTGCGACCCCCTCCTCCCCCGCCTCCTGGTGGCTGGTCCTTCATTTCCATATTCAAATGACCATCAATGAGATGTTAATAAACTGACCTGCAGGTGGCGGACGTCCCACGGAAATTTTACCACCTCCGTTCAGCCTTCACGTACCTTCAGGCGGAGGGGTCGAGGAGAAGGGAAAACATTTATTATCGGCTATGGGAACGGTGGGAAGATGTTGAGTGTCAAATTGAATAAATGGCGGTGGTGGGGAAAGTTTGTGATACTAATAAAATGTGATCATGGCAGTAGAGGGAAATCAATTTATGATTTACCCAATGAGGGTGGGTTACGTGATTGACAACTGACATAAAATTTTATTTTCAATTCCTGGAGATCGGGACCTTTAAAATGTACAATGTAACTGAAGGGCTTAGAATCAAAGAAGGTTTTTTTTTAGAACATGACAGCACAGTACAGGCCCTTCGGCCCACGATGTTGCGCCGACCTGTGAAACCATCTGACCTGCACTATTCCATTTTCATCCATATGTCTATCCAATGACCACTTAAATGCCCTTAAAGATGGCGAGTCTACTACTGTTGCAGGCAGGGCGTTCCACGCCCCTACTACTCTCTGAGTAAAGAAAGTACCTCTAACATCTGTCCTATATCAATCACCCCTCAACTTAAAGCTATGTCCCCTCGTGTTTGCCATCACCATCCGAGGAAAAAGACTCTCACTATCCACCCTATCTAACCCTCTGATTATCTTATATGTTTCTATTAAGTCACCTCTCCTCCTCCTTCTCTCCAACGAAAACAACCTCAAGTCCCTCAGCCTTTCCTCGTAAGACCTTCCCTCCATAGGCAACATCCTAGTAAATCTCCTCCGCACCCTTTCCAAAGCATCCACATCCTTCCTATAAAGCGGTGACCAGAAATGCACGCAATATTCCAGGTGCGGTCTCACCAGAGTTTTGCACAGTTTAAGGCACAGAAAGCGGCCACTTGGCCGATCGTGTCTGTGCCAGCCGAAAAACGATCCACACATTATAATGTCACCTTCCAGCATTTGGTCCATAGCCCTGCAGATTATGGCATTTGTGGTGCCTATCCAGACTCCTTTTGAATGTGTTGAGGGTTTCTGCCTCAACTATCTTTTCAGGCAGTGAGTTCCAGATCCCCACCACCCTCTGGGTGCAAAGGATTTTCCTCAGCTCCCCTCTAATTGTTTTACCAATCACTTTAAATCTATGCACCCTCGTCACTGAACTCTCTGCGAAGGTGAATAGACCCTTTACCTCCACTCTGTCCAGGCCACTCACAATTTTGCACATTTCAATCAGATCTCCCCTCAGTCTTGTTCCAAGGGGAACAACCCCAGCCGATCCATTCTCTCCCTATAGCAGCATTTTACAGTCCTGGCAACATCTTTGTAAATCTCCTCTGTACAAGGTCTAGTGCAATTGCATTTTTTCTGTAATGAGCTGACCAGATCTGAACACAGTAGTCAAGTTGTGGCTTAACCAATGAGTTATACAGTTTTAGCATAACTTCCCTATTCATGCATTCTATGCCTATGCTAATGAAGGAAGGGATTCCATATGCCTTCTTAACTATATTATCACCCTGTCCTGCTACCTTCAGGGATATGTGGACATTCACTACAAGGTTGCTCACTTCCTCTACACTCCCTCAGCATTTCCCCATTTATCGTTTATTCTTTGTCTTGTTTGACCTCCCCAAATGCAACACCTCACAGTACTCCAAGTTTAATTCCATTTGACACTTTTCTGCCAATCTGACCAGGCCATCAATATCTTCCTGCAGCCTACAGCTATCATCATCGCTATCTACCACACAGCCAATCGTTGTACCGTCTGCAAAGTTCTTGATCATGCCCCCTATATTTACTTCCAAATCGTTAATATACACCACAAAAATCAGGTGACCCAGTACTGAGCCTTATGGAAAGCCACTGCAAACAGCAAAAACAGCCATCAAAAATTAACCTTTGTTTCCTGCCACTGAGTCAATTTTGTATCCACCTTGCTGCATTTCCATGGATCCTTTGGAATTTTACTTTTTTAACCAGTCTGCCATGTGGAAGCTTGTCAAAAGCCTTGCTAAAATACATGTAGACTATATCAACTGCACTACCCTCATTTATCTTCCTTCGAATTTCTTCAAAAAATTCAATCAAGTAGCTCAAAAAGATCTTCCCTTAACAAAGCCATGCTGACTATCCTTGATTAAGGTTAGCCTTTCTCAGTGACAGTTTATCCTGTCTCAGAATAGATTCCAATAATTTGTCCACTACTGAGGTTAGACTGACTGGCCTGTAATTATTTGGTCTGTCGTTCGCTCCATTTTTAAACAGAGGTGCACATTAGCAGTTCTCCAATCCTCCAGCACCACACCTGTATCCAGTGAGGACAAGATAGTCAGACTCTCTGATATTTCCTCCCTTGCTTCTTTTAACAGCCTAGGTGGCATTACATCTGACCCTGGGGATTTACCAACTTTCAAGGATGCTAATCCCGTTAACAGTTCCTCTCCCCCTATGTTTATCACCTCCAATAATTTACACTCTTTCTCCTTAACTAGAAGATCTGCATAACCCCCCTCTTTTGTCAAGACAGACGCAAAGTATTCATTCAGAACCATACCAATACCTTCCATTCCGGCACGAAGATTGAAGCTCATTACAAATGGTGCCAGGGCCTGTGTGGTGGCGCTGGATGCCGTTGACGGGGATTTGGCGGCCGGCCTTCACATCATCGGGGGTGGCCGCTCCGCCTTCACTATTTAAATGAGCTCCTGTGTCGGAAGGCTACTGGGTTGAAAGCGCGCCACGGAGGGCCACGTCACGTGATTATTATCCAGCTCCCTTGCACTCTCGCTGTGACACAAGGTGATGGTCCTTCCTTTAACCGGGTATTGTTTGAGACACTAATTCATAGGTTCCAACCCTGTGACACATATTGCTGCATTCCAAACTCTCCCGCCACTTAATGGGAGAGCTTTGAGAAGCAGCATTTACTCTCAGCATTCACATGACGCTCTCTGTCAACATTCACAAGGTGCTCACATGCCCTGTCAGTATTCACACGGTGCCCATATTCCTGTCAGCATTCACACGGTGCCCATATTCCCTACAGCATTCACACGGTGCCCATATTCCTCTCAGTATTCACACGGTGCCCATATTCCTGTCAGCATTCACACGGTGCCCATATTCCTGTAAGCATTCACACGGTGCCAATATTCCTGTCAGCATTCACACGGTGCCCATATTCCTGTCAGCATTCACACGGTGCCAATATTCCTGTCAGCATTCACACGGTGCCCATATTCCTGTCAGCATTCACACGGTGCCCATATTCCTGTCAGCATTCACACGGTGCCCATATTCCTGTCAGCATTCACACCATGCCGATGTTCCCTGTCAGCATTCACACGGTGCCCATATTCCTGTCAGCATTCACACAGTGCCGATATTCCCTGTCAGTATTCACGCGGTGCTCACATCCCTGTCAGCATTCACACGGTGCTCACATTCCCTGTCAGCAGTCACACGGTGCTCACATTCCCTGCCAGCATTCACACGGTGCTCACATTCCCTGTCACCATTAACAGGGTGGTCACATTCCCTGTCAGCATTCACAAGGTAATCACATTCCGTGTCAGCAGTCACACGGTGCTCACATTCCCTGCCAGCATTCACACGGTGCTCACATTCCCTGCCAGCATTCACACGATGCTCACATTCCCTGTCAGCATTCATACGGTGCTCACATTCCATGCCAGCATTCACACGGTGTTCACATTCCCTGTCAGCATTCACACGGTGCTCACATTCCCTGTCAGCATTCACACGGTGCCCATATTCCATGCAGCATTTACACGGTGCTCACATTCCCTGTCAGCATTCACACGGTGCTCACATTCTCTGTCAGAATTCACACGGTGCTCACATTCCCTGCAGCATTCACACGGTGCTCACATTCCCTGTCAGAATTCACACGGTGCTCACATTCCCTGCAGCATTCACACGGTGCTCACATTCCCTTTCAGCATTCTCACGGTGCTCACATTCCCTATCAACATTCACTGGGAGTGTTCATTGCTGACACTGGGTATATAGTGGAGGTTCATTGTCAGGGTAATGTAGAGGAAGCTCTGCATTGTTCCTACTGTGGCAGTGTTCATTGCTGAGACTGGGTATATACTGGGGGTTCATTGTCAGGGTAATGTAGAGGGAGCACTGTATTGTGCCTAGCTAGGGAGGGCTCGATGCTGACACTTGGCATAAAGTGTGGTTTCACTGCCAGGGTAATGCAGAGGGAGCACTGTATTGTGCCTAGCTAGGGAGGGCAAATATAAGATGGCAAATGAAGATGGAGATTCAGAATAGAGAGGGGTGTCTCGGTGAGGAGGTTGAGGATGCAGAGATAATCGTGCAGGAAAGGAGATGTGGAACTGAGAGAGAGAAATGGACAGAGAGATAGATAGAAATGCAGAGAGTTGCAGAAAGAGAGTGAAAAGGGAAACTTGTGAGACTGTAGAGAGCGGCAGAGATAGAAAGGATGTTGAGAGATACAGAGATAGGGATTTAGCGATGCGAAGAAACAGAGCTTGGAACAAGGAGGAAGGTGCAGGGAACAAATTGCAGGCAGAGATGGAGAGAGGGAAATCTACGGGATTACATTGATTGCTCTGGAGATTCCCAAACTATTTCCTTCGGAGGTCCTTCCAGCCTCCTCCCTTCTGGTAGAAAAAACCCACAGACACCCGAAAACACAAAATCAAAATACTGCGGGTGTTGGAAATCTGAAATAAAAACCGTGCTGGAAACACTGACGATTTCCAGCATTTTCTTTTTCTATCAGCCCCTAAAACACAGTCTTCTTTTCTGTGTATAGAAATGAATTTTACAACGATATATATATGTATATATATGTTCTTGGGAATAAGAGGAATAAAATTGATTCAAACAAAGCAAGGCATTTTTGAACACATATCACTCACTGGCATAACACAAACTCTGTGACTCCCCATCTTACAGCCACATTCCCTGACAGAGAGCCATCGAATAGGAAGTGATTGGAGATGTGAGACAGTGTTTTTGGAGCTGAGGACCTGCCCGTTGTTCTGTTAATCCAGGCAACAGAGCCAGCTCTCAACAGAGACAGGACAAGGAGCTGCTTCCTGTCAACCGACAAACTTTTCACTCCAAACTTCACTGCAATTTACAGACAGACATTTTCAGCAATAAGCTCTATTCTGTTCCCAGATACTGTGAAATTGTCTCTTCAAACTGAGATGAATGTGCCAAAACCATATCATTGGGTCAGCATTTAATTTAACTGAAAATCAAGACACCGTCTCTCTCTCTCTTTCTCTCTCTATTTCTCAGTGTCTCTCGTCATCTGCTTCTGCCTCATTGTAAAAACACACGAAGTCTGGTGACCCCCATCCCCTCTCCCATAGAAAGGCTGGAGAGAAATCCACGTTACCATCCCTGAAAACGTAAATTCAAATGGCACACCCGGTGTTATATTTCACTGTCAAATTCAGCCCACAGCCTAAAACACAGCATTATTGGGGAATAATACAGGCTTCCAACTCAGGACTTTAATTCCAGGTCGTTAGGAGAGCTTTACACCCAATGAAATCACTTCTAAAATGCTGTGACTATTACAATGCAGCGAATTCTGCAGGCAGGCTGTGCACAGCAAGATCCCAGCAACGGTGACACTTCAAAATTCACTTTACCAAGGTTTTGAGTGTGGATTGTCAGACAGAAAGGGTGGTGGAATTTTGGAATTGTCTTGCGCAAATGACCCCTCCCTATGTGTCTTAATAACGGATGGTAACTGAATGAGCTGTTCAAAGTATGCCTGTCGGAAGAATTGATCTACTCCTAGGAAATAACTTGGTCTGATTAAAAGTATTAGTTTCTCCTCGAATTACGAACGAGCCAAGTGATGTCAGGGAAAGGAAGCAATTACAGGAATAATTTCCAGGAATATTTCTTGCGTGTGTAGACACTATAGTATTGGCTAAACAGAATCCATTGCCAGAGGTAAAAGTGGAACCACAAAGCGATAGCCAATTATCTGAAATCTTATTTGGATAATCCAAATGAGATGTTTAATAGATCTTCTAACATAGCATTACAGCAAGCTGATCCAGAGATATGCCAAGTAGCAGAGATGATTCTGTCAGAAGCAAAGTTGAAAGACTTCCCGAGGTATTTATGTGGCAAACGGGGTTTTGAGGAGCAACTGGAGACTGCCTCATAGACCTGCGGAAGAAGACTGGGCAGTTGTTGAAAAAGTAGTGGTAGTAAATTTCTCCAGGGATTATTAAGGTTAGCACATGACATTCCTTTTGCAGGACATAGGGAAGTTCGGACGACCAAATCATGTATAATTCAACATTATTAGATATTAGAACATTACAGCGCAGTACAGGCCCTTCTGCCCTCGATGTTGCGCCGATCATCTGACCTACACTATTCCATTTTCATCCATATGTCTATCCAATGACCACTTAAATGTCCTTAAAGTTGGCGAGTCTACTACTGTTGCAGGCAGGGCGTTCCACGCCCTACTACTCTCTGCGTAAAGAAACTTCCTCTGACATCTGTCCTATATCTTTCACCCCTCAACTTCAAGCCATGTCCCCTCGTGTTTGCCATCATCATCCGAGGAAAAAGACTCTCACTATCCACCCTATCTAACCCTCTGATTATCTTGTATGTCTCTATTAAGTCACCTCTCCTCCTCCTTCTCTCCAACGAAAACAACCCCAAGTCCCTCAGCCTTTCCTCGTAAGACCTTCCTTCCATACCAGGCAACATCCTAGTAAACCTCCTCTGCACCCTTTCCAAAGCTTCCACATCCTTCCTATAATGCGGTGACCAGAACTGCACGCAATACTCAAGGTGCGGCCTCACCAGAGTTTTGTACAGCTGCATCATGACCTCGTGGCTCCGAAACTCGATCCCCCTACTAATAAAAGCTAACACACCATATGCCTTCTTAACAGCCCTATTAACCTGGGTAGCAACTTTCAGGGATTTATGTACCTGGACACCAAGATCTCTCTGCTCATCTACACTACCAAGAATCTTCCCATTAGCTCAGTACTCTGCATTGCTGTTACTCCTTCCAAAGTGAATCACCTCACACTTCTCCGCTGGAAACTCCATTTGCCATCTCTCAGCCCAGCTCTGCAGCCTATCTATGTCCCTCTGTACCCGACAACATCATTCGGCACTATCCACAACTCCACCGACCTTCGTGTCATCCGCTAATTTACTAACCCACCCTTCTACACCCTCATCCAGGACGTTTATAAAAATGACAAACAGCAGTGGCCCCAAAACAGAACCTTGCGGTACACCACCAGTAGCTAAAATCCGGGATGAACATTTGCCATCAACCACCACCCTCTGTCTTCTTTCAGCTAGCCAATATCTGATCCAAAGCTCTAAATCACCTTCAACCCCATACTTCCGTATTTTCTGCAATAGCCTACCGTGGGGAACCTTATCAAACGCCTTACTGAAATCCATATGCACCACATCCACGGCTTTACCCTCATCCACCTGTTTGGTCATCTTCTCGAAAAACTCAATAAGGTTTGTGAGGCACGACCTACCTTTCACAAAACCGCGCTGACTATCGCAAATGAACTTATTCTTTTCAAGATGATTATAAATCCTATCTCTGATAACCCTTTCCAACATTTTACCCACAACCGAAGTAAGGCTCACAGGTCTATAATTACCAGGGCTGTCTCTACTCCCCTTCTTGAACAAGGGGACAACATTTGCTATCCTCCAGTCCTCCGGCACTACTCATGTCGACAATGACGACATAAAGATCAACAACAACGGCTCTGCAATCTCCTCCCTGGCTTCCCAGAGAATCCTAGGATAAATCCCATCTGGCCCAGGGGACCTATCTATTTTCAATCTTTCCAAAATTGCTAACACCTCCTCCTTGTGAATCTCAATCCCATCTAGCCTAGTAGGCTGTATCTCAATAATCTCCTCGGCAACATTTTCTTTCTCTACTGTAAATACTGACGAAAAATATTCATTTAACGCTTCCCCTATCTCCTCTGATTCCGCACACAACTTCCCACTACTATCCTTGATTGGCCCTGTTCTAACTCTTTTCATTCTTTTATTCCTGATATACCTATAGAAAGCCTTAGGGTTTTCTTTGATCCTTTCCGCCAATGACTTCTCGTGTCCTCTCCTTGCTCTTCTTAGCCCTCCCTTTGGATCCTTCCTGGCTAGCTTGTAACTCTCAAGCGCCCTAACTGAGCCTTCACGTCTCATCCGAACATAAGCCGCCCTCTTCCTCTTGACAAGCGCTTCAACTTCTTGAGTAAACCACGGCTCCCTCGCTCGACAACTTCCTCCCTGCCTGACACGTACATTCTTATCAAGGACACGCATTAGCTGCTCCTTGAATAAGCTCCACATTTCGTTTGTGCCCATCCCCTGCAGTTTCCTTCCCCATCCTACACATCCTAAATCTTGCCTAATCGCGTCAGAATTTCCTTTCCCCCAGCTATAATTCTTGCCCTGCGGTATATACCTGTCCCTGCCCATCGCTGAGGTAAACCTAACCGAATTGTGATCACTATCGCCAAAGTGCTCACCTACATCTAAATCGAACACCTGGCCGGGTTCATTACCCAGTACCAAATCCAATGTGGCATCGCCCCTGGTTGGCCTGTCCACATACTGTGTCAGAAAACCCTCCTGCACACACTGGACAAAAACAGACCCATCTAAAGTACTCGAACTATAGTATTTCCAGTCAATATTTGGAAAGTTAAAGTCCCCCATAACCACTACCCTGTTACTCTCGCTCCTGTCGAGAATCATCTTCGCTATCCTTTCCTCTACATCTCTGGAACTATTCGGAGGTCTATAGAAAACTCCCAAAAGGGTGACCACTCCTCTCCTGTTTCTAACCTCGGCCCATCCAACCTCAGTAGACGAGTCCTCAAACGTCCTTTCTGCCGCTGTAATACTTTCCTTGATTAACAATGCCACACCCGCCCCCCCCCCTCTTTTACCCTCTTCTCTGTTCTTACTGAAACATCTAAATCCCGGAACCTGCAACATCCATTCCTGGCCCTGCTCTACCCATGTCTCTGAAATGGCCACAACATCAGGATCCCAGGTACCAACCCATGCTGCAAGCTCACCCACCTTATTCCGGATGCTCCTGCCGTTGAAGTAGACACACTTTAAACCAACTTCTTGCTTGCCAGTGCCCTCTTGCGTCCCTGTAACCTTATCCCCTACCTCACTACACTCAACAGCCTGTACACTGGAACTACAATTTAGGTTCCCATTCCCCTGCTGATTTAGTTTAAAACCCCCACCCCCCCCCCCGAAGAGCACTAACAAATCTCCCCCCCCAGGATATTGGTACCCCTCTGGTTCAGGTGAAGACCATCCTATTTGTAGAGGTCCCACCTACCCCAGAAAGAGCCCCAATTATCCAGGAAACCAAAACCCTCCCTCCTACACCATCCCTGCAGCCACGTGTTCAACTCCTCTCTCTCCCTATTCCTCTCTTCGCTGGAACGTGGCACGGGCAACAACCCAGAGATAACAACCCTGGTTGTTCTCGCTCTAAGCTTCCACCCTAGCTCCCTGAATTTCTGCCTTAAATCCCCATCTCTCTTCCTTCCTATGTCGTTGGTGCCGATGTGGACCACGACTTGGGGGTGCTCCCCCTCCCCCTTAAGGATCCCAAAAACACGATTATTACTGGCCAGATCTTACAAAGGATATGAGACAATTTCGTAGGACATGCCATACATGTTAAATGGTTAACAAAACCCACAATTTACAATGAAACAAGCACCACTAGTTCCCATACCAGTGATTGAGGTATCGTTTAGCAGGATATTGGCTGACCTGGGTAGAAACCTTGCCAAAAACAAAATCGGGCCATCAATACATACTTGCCATCATGGATATGGCTTCTAGAATTCCAGAGGCCATTTCTTTGAGGATAAATACTATAAAAATCGTAGTAGCAAGTTAACCATTACACGGAGAACCATTAAAAGCACGGTTCAGTGGCCCATAGAGACTGATCAGAAGTATGGGTAAGATAGATTACTCGATTGACACCTCTGATCGCTGAAAGAAGAACAGGTTGTGCCACAACAATATGTTAAAGCAATACTTTCACAGAGAGGCAGATGGGCAAGTGCAGGTATGTCAGGTAATCGGGAGTGATGAGAAGGAAAAGAATAGTGATGATGAGGCATACGGAGACCCAGACTATCCACAGATTGAATTTCCAAATATCAGATTAGCGAATACAGAATGACTAGTAAATTTGGACAGCTTGTTTTCGCATTTAGAGGCAAACCTACGTGAAGACCAATCCGGGATTTTCACAACATTTATTCGGAGTTTTTAGGGATAAGTCGGGATATACAAGCTTAGCCCCACACATGATGTTGGTGTCTGGGAACCATTCCTTTAAAACGTAATCGTTGCTGCTTAGGTCCATACAGATAGGCCCAAGTAAAAGCAGAGATCCAATGATGCTGGAAGGCAGCTTAGTTGAGCCTAGTGAGAGCAGCTGCAATTCGACGGTCGTCTTGATGCATAAACCTGGTGGGTTGGCCAGCACCATTGTATCTTCCCAAGACAAAGGTGTTGAAAGGATATTGTCAAATTCCTTTGACACCCTAAGATAAGGAAACGTCAGTTTTTGTTACACTGGACGGGTTTATTTCTTCAGTATCAAGTGATGTGCACAGGTTACTGGATAGTCCAGAAACTTTTCAGAGATTAGTGAACACAGCAGTGACCAGTGATCCTACCTGTGCAGTTCACCGAGCTGAGGTGATGGACAATAAGAACACTTGGAAGGAAAACTCTGGGAGATTATGTTTGGAAGGTTGCAATGAGCTGAATGAGACAACCTTTGCAAAAAAAAAGTCAAATGTTTGGATGTAGTTTATTGTTGGAGACTTGTCATTTTAAAAATTGTACATATTTCGGGGAAAACACTGTTATTGCCGACGCTTTGTCACGAATTTAACCATGTTAACGTATATGGATGGCGATGGGACAAAGAAAATGCTGTACATGATAAGGAGAGTGAATGGTGCGTGAATGCAAAAAAAATCAGCGCTTTTTCCAGTTTCTATCTTGCTTTGCATTGTAATCAAACACATTTCGGGAATAGCGTTTCATTTTGCTAAGGGCCGGGTTGTCATGGAATTGGAATTATTGCTCTCCTCCGATTAAAAACAGTGTCTGTGTTTAATACTCTTTTAAAACAGTGCATCTTTAAAAGAAAATAAAGTTCTTGAAGTTATAAGGCACAGTGCCCCAGCATCTGCATTTTATTGCCCTGGGCAACAGCAGGGGAAGGAGAGGTCATACGGTAATGTTTCCACTTGGCAGTGTGTGCAACTGGCAAAAACCGCTTTGAAGCAAACTCACCAGCAAGGCGGACTGAAGAAAAACGAACTGTTTATTTTGTCTCAGCATACAGTCCACAATGCCCTACAGGCCCTGCTAATTCCCTAAAGAAATAAGAGAAACATTTTTTTTCAATGAACCGTTTGTATTTCTGAAGGAACTGTTGATGCCTACTGCAGCCAAATAGTTGAATGCGAAATAAGAATCGACTACTGCATCAAATCCACGTGAAGACTTAAAGTGGCCTATGACTATTTCCACATAAGCATGCCTCATCCACCAGGAACATAATCCACAAAGACTGACTTATTTTATTTACTCTTAAGAGACAGCTAATTTTAAAAGCACCAGTTTAAAAAAAAACGGTTAACTACTGTAATTTTTGAATGCATGTGTGTGAATGGGGCAATTAGTTTAACATAAGAACTTATAAGGTCTTGAGATGTGGTTTTATCTTCATAGCATTCAAGATATAGTTTTTAATAAAAAGTCAATTTGTTGTTGCCTAAAGATTCCTTGTTTGGTCTGTTGTATTCTGGGGGTTACTAGATTGTATAATTTGGCTGTTTTCCGGTTTGGGTGTGAAAGTTTTATAATATGCTGCGACATGAAGTGTGATGGGACAGAATTGACAGTGCGCTGTGGCCACCGCAGTCCTAATAGCAACTACACATGCTTCAAAAGGAATTATCATCATTGACTAACTTCACCAAATTCTTTGTGGAAATAATGGACATGGTGCACGGGGAAATGCACTGGATGTAGTGTAGATAGACGATAGAAAAGCTTTTAACAAGGGACCACATGAATGGGTATTAAATTAGATTAAGGGATATTGGGCTGCATTTTACATGTCTTCTGCCGAAATCACAATATTAAACGCGGCGGCTCGCTTTAATGGCTGGGTTGGACCACCGCACCAATGACGTGGAGGCGACAAGTGGTATATCACGGCACTGGCGTCAACAGCCTTTAAGCAGGCGCTGATACCATTTTTAAAGGACTTTGAGCCCTTCCATTTAATTTAAATATTTAAAGAAAGAGGTAACAAAAAACTTACAAACGTTTAATTTGCCCTTCACCCACCCCCAATAACCATGCAATCAATTGCCCTCTGCCCTCCAAAATACGCCCGAAATGTTCATAATTTTTTCCTCTTGCCAGCATCCCCAATACCAAGCAAATAAATTTAACCCCACGCTCCACCCATCGCACTGAAAATGTACCTGCAAATCCTTCCCACCAGTGTTACACCTCGCATCCCTGAACGGGGATCCAAAAGCATGGGAGTGCTGGTCACTGCCACCAATACCGCTCTGGGATGGATGGCGGGAGCGGGTAAGTGATCAATTTGTTAAGTTAAATATGTCAATTTTGCTACCGTTCCCGAGCGGCGGCAGAACCGCGACGAAGCATCACCTCAGTGGTAATATTAGGCTGCGCCTTCCCAACTTTGAGGTCCATGGTCGGCCTCTGCCAGAGGCATTTTCCGCCCTCTCCCCACCGACAAGACTCCCGAGGTCAGGTGGTGATGACCGGGCTGTAAAATGCAACCCATTGTTCAAGGAGAGTAAATGTGTGAGTTATTGTATGTTGATCGACCAACTCAAAAGGGATTGCAACTTTGAATGCTTGATGTCACACGTGTGATAACCATGCAACAATTATGCAGACACTTACAGCAGCAACTACAACCAAGTCCTTGACAGTTACAGCTGGAAAGCTCTAACACATTACATTTCCGAACTCGGTCTACAGATTGCCCAGGCATTAATCACATTCCAAATCAACCTTTCAAATATCCATTTTTATATCATTCCTCCCTTACCCCTTCTACGTGACAATTCACATATGTTGACACGATGTAATTCATTAAAATGTGTCTTTGATTATGCATTGTTCTCCTTTGGTTTGATTGTATTCTGCCCTGACATTTACAGAGCTCAGTTACAGCGACTGACGTTGGCAAGCATATAAACCTAACGACAACTCTGTTTCTAACTGGCAGAATGACTGTTCTCCTGACTGAGACAGTGCTATTTCTCAGGCAGGTGCTTATCCTAAGTAAGAATTCACAGCCTCCCTTGTAATGAAATGAACCTTTATCTTTTTCTTTGGTACAAAGGGAATTTGGCCAGTCGATGTATGACGATAGGCAGCTTGCTGTGTACGTTAAATTACTTCAAGAAACAACAAATTAAGAATCATATTTCCTTATCTAATAAACCAGATATAAACGCCAGCATTACTTCAAATATCTAAATGACATTAGATACATTGCTTTATCACACTTCAAATGTATCTTATTAATTATTTCCAATTGTAACAATTTTGTTGGGTTTGAAATATGTAAGGTTAAATCTGAAACTTATTTCATCACGATCAATTCGCTTTTATAATGTGCTGCACTTAACATCAATAATATTGTGAATATCATGATACATCGAGTAAGAACCATGTTTTAAAACCTATTCATCGATGTATTGCCATCCCTAAAAAAGTCTGCAGAATAAAGGAGGAGAATTTCCATGCAGAGAAGCGATTTCCCAGGGAGGGAGAGAAGACCACAACCCTGCTTAGTTTTCCACCGCCTCTCTAAAAGGCCCTGAGAAGTCCACTGTGTCAGCTCATCTCGTCTCCTGTTTTTGAAGAGAGCCTGCGAAATTAGTTCTCAAAACAGCCTGAAAAGGACTGTTCTAAAAGACCCCAAAGACTCGTCTATGTCTACCCAGAGGTCAGACTGGATGAGTTTTGGAGCACAGTATATCATATTTGCTATTTTGTGCACGAATGAACAAGTATTCAGTCCAATTGTTTTTTTTTTTGTCCGTAACAGAGCTCTAAGCAGAAATCAATTTATGTTCAGTATTACCTTTCACCTGGATCCCAGGAAACTGACCCGGTTTCGGGAAGAAATTTAGTTTCTGCTGGAGTACAACCTGACTGAGTTCGGTCAGAACTGTTCGAGTTCCCCAGTTGTGCTGCTACCAAAACCTGATGGTGCAGCAAGGCTCTGTTTTGATTACAGAAAGATTAATCCAGTGAGTAGAGCTGATTCCTACCGAATTCCCCGCCTGGAAGACTGTTTCGGTAGAGCAGAAAATATCACCTACATAACCAAGTAGGGTACTGTCAGGTTCTCTTAACCACCCGAGACTAAAGTGATATCAGCCTTTGTCATCCCAGATGGCGTTTTCCAGTGCCGGGTGATGAGCTTTGGATTAGTGAATGTCTCAAACACCTTCCAAAGGCTGATGATCCAGGTAGTGGCTGGCCAAACCAACTGTGCAGTGCGCCTGGATGATGACTTCGTGTACAGTGACACCTGGGGGACCACTGAGATCAGTTAGAAACCCTCTTCTGAAGGTTATGGTCGGCTGACCTCGTGGTAAAACTTGCAAAGAGCGAGTTTTCTAAACGACAAGTAACCTACCTGGGACATATTGTGGGTCAAGTGCGAGTGCTGCCTGGAGCAGGAAAGGTACAGGCGCTGGTAGATTTTTCTGCCCCAACGACCAAACGGGAAATATTGCCATTTTAAGTGTCAGTGGGTTTTACCGTTTGTTGTGCCAAATTTCAGCACTATAGCCGCCCCACTGACGCACTTACAACAGAAAGAAGCAAACCTAGTGTGGCCAGGGAGATGCTGAACTGCTTTTAAGAGACTAAAAGCCATCTTAACCAATGAACCGTGCTGGCAGCTGCAGACTTTAACACACCATTTAAACTGGCATGGGATACTAGCTATCTAGGGGTAGGTGCTGTCAGTTAGGCATTTAGATACCAGTTGCGTACCTTCCCTCAAAAAAGGAAACAAAAATTAAAGTCGATATTCTACTGTGGAGAAGGACGCCCTGAGACTGTTTCTGGCGCTTAGAAAGTTGAGGTATGCATCCAAAATGGATATCGAGAGAACGTAGCTCATACTGACCACAATCCTTTGACCTGTATAAAAAAAAATCAAAACCCAGAATGCATGTTTTTTTCCCATTGGTGTCTGCTTCTGTAACCTTACAACCTAAAGATTATCCTCCTCGCCGAGACAAAAAATGTGAAAGCTGATGCTTTATCTAGGCTTTAGCTCAGCATGGAAACATGCCAGCTATGAAAAAAAAGAGAATGGCTATGACAGTGAGACTGATGAGTGTGTGTGTAGTGTGTGGTCACGTAGTGAAATGTTCTTGTTCTCACATTTTATTTCACATGGTAAAGTGGTGTTACGCCAATGTGTTTTGTTCATTGGTGATTTACTTTAGTCCATTGACTGTAGACTTGGATTTATACTTTTTGGAATAATATTAAAACTGCTGGCAGATTAAGATGATCACCAACTCTGCTACTTTGTAACCTACATTACACAAGTTTGTGAGGAGGCAGACCAAATACCTGTTCTTTTCAGCAGGCAGAGAAATATTGCTCACTGCTACGTTTGAATCACTGACTGACTTTCATGTGAAAAGGTCCTCGTCATCTGTGGTTTTAAGCTGTTTTTCTTCTCTGCAGCATTGGAGAAGCAACCGGACCTTGACATGAGCAGACCGTAAGTGGGGGTTCCTCTCTCTATCTCTCTCTCATGCTCTTTGTCTCCATTCCAGATTGAAAGCATTCAAGTTCTTCTTGTTGACTGACCATCTTTGCATAGTCCAGCTACAATCAGAAACCCCGTTGGAGGAAATCATCTGCTTCACTATTATCACGGTCCAGTCTTTTTTTTCTCCAGGAAATATAGCGGTGTGCCTTTATGGTTGTAAAAGAGCTGTAACTATCTCCAAAGAATTATTGAACCAATTATCTCGATCTTCAAACTAAAATCCTCAGTACCACTGAATTCAGCCTGAAGCCAACCGAATTGTAAACTTCACAGACGGTAATACTTTTTTATTTTTATGCACTGTAACACAACCAGTTTACTTTTCCCCACTCAGTATCCTATTAGTGTGTGTGCAAACTCACAAGAACTTAGGGATGGACATTTATAAAGCACGTTTTATGGCTGCAGTGTATTTTGGTACAGTGGCAGGCGTGGAAACCTGATTTCGGGAGTTGCAACATGGTGTTACATGAAAGAAGGGCACGGATTTGAAAAGTGACCACACGGTCACAGAGTTTAGAGAGGAAAAGGAGGTTGGGGAAGGAGCAGGCACGTTTTCCAGGGCAGTGGGGCTAATCGTCGTTTTTTTTCAGAGCAGAGAGAGTGATGCCAGATGATTTGAAGGTGACAGGAACAGATCAAGAGAGGGAACTATTAACCATATCAGCTAACATAGGAGCCGGGAAGATAGTCTTCCCATGCATCTGAGCCGCTGCCAAGCTCTCAGTTCCAATGCTGAGCTCAGCCCCACATCCTCACTCCGGGTCATGTCTCTGCCCAGGCCCCTCGGTTAGATTTGTCTAGACACAAAACCCCTGACCGCACTGTCACACTTTGAGAGAGGGAGAGACAGAGGGACAGACAGCAATGACCAGATTTGGGGCGGTGGGGTGTGGTTGGAAGGGAGACCGAATCAGTATGTGTCTACAAAAATAAAACAAGTAATAAACAACTGACACGAGACGATTTCTATCATCCACAACATGTTCGCATTTGTTTGAAAAATAAGTTTATTTATTTTTGATCAGATGTGAGGAGCTGAGAATTGAACCAATGGAGATGGAGGAGAAATTGTGTCTTCTGTTTCTCTCCTGTATTGCAGGGAGCACTCTGGCTCTCCATTGCCCTCTTTCTTCCCTATGCTCCAAAGGTCACCGGTTGCATGCTTTTTCCACAGTGCAAGACTCCCCCACCAATGGGCCAGTACATTTCTCGGTCATCCAGCTGTCATTTACTCCTTATTATTTGCCCCACTGTTTTTTGGCCTGTGCTAACCCACCCCCACCACCGTCAGTGTATTTCAGGGCATCCAGCTGTTGGTCAAATCTTGCTGACCGGCACCGCTGCAGTTTCCACTGTGTGCCCCCGCCCCCTTCCCCTGCCCACACTTCCCCAATCTGCCAGTGGTATTTCAGCTTCTGCAGCCTGGTGGTCACCTCTTGCCCATACGGGATAAATACTAAATTCATGGCTTGGAAACAGTGGGACCCGCGTCTGCGCTGCACTCAGATGTTTTGTCTATTCATTAATTGAATAAATGTTGTAATTGGATATTTCACGGCTCTCTTGAACTGTTCCCTGAATTTGGACTGAGTTGCCCCATAAATAAATGTGTTTGTGCAGCAACTTAAATTCAACAACATCCATGCGACTTCTAGGAAGATATATTCTGAATCTTTGTAATCCCTGGGATCTTTTCCTGCTATGAGAAAATATAGGAATTGTATAACATACAGCAACCACAGAAGTATGAAGCTTCCTGATATGGTGAAGAGTAAAATCGCAGACTTCCTTCTGCTCTCCATCTCTGGGTCACTGCATTTCTCTCCCTTGTTCTGCCCCTTCAGCCCCTTACGGACTCGACTAGCCACTAAAATGTGCCTGACAGTCAGAGCAATGAGGAGCAAAATTAAAGTGAATGGGAGCAATGGGGTTAAAACCATATCAAACTGACCAAATCCCACCCATCCAGGATCAGTACGATAGCTTTGACTTGGATAACACAACCACGCTATATTGTCAATTATTTTAGCAGGTTTATATACAAAGTAGTAAGGGATGTTTTCCAAACACAGCAGAATGCAAGTTGTTAGTAGCACCATAGCTGCAGTTTGTTTCGTGCAATATTTTGTTTTCAGCTTCTGGCAACAAATTGCCACAAATCGATCAAAGGTGAAAGTGACGGTGAACCAGACGGAACAGTCTGAGGCTGAACGTTTCAGGACCGCAATAACGCTGCACACAGCGGCGATTTCCAGGAAAGATCCAGGGAAGTAATAATAACTGATCTTGAATAGTATGACGCCAGTTATAATGACCAGTAGATCCCCCATCGCCATGGCAACCAGGTAGCGAGTCGTGCAGGAGGAGAGTCCACACTTTCCCTGCGACAGGATCACAATCGCCACTAAATTAACTTTAAGGAAGATAAAGGGTAAGAGACGGGAAATTACTGATCAAGCATTCTGCATGTCTGACCCAGACATTACAGGCAGGAATGTATCAACTCAAACAGGTGGGTTGTGGACTGGTCATAGGTTAAAATTAAAAACACAAACCTCAACTCCAACTCCAACCAAACTTTTATCCACCCACTAAACATAAAAGTAAAATACTGCAGATGCTGGAAATCTGAAATGCAAACTGAAATATTGGAAATACTCAGCAGGTCCGACAGCATCTGCAGAGAGAGAAACTGAATTAACGTTTCAGGGCAGTGACCTTTCATCAGAACTAGCAAAGGATAAAAATGTAATAGGTTTTAAGCAAATGAAGCAGGGGTGGGGCAAATTAGAACAAAAGGGAATGTGTTGATAGGACAGAGGGTCACAGAGTATAGCTGACAAGAAGGTCATGGAGCAAAGGCAAAGGGTGTGTTTCCAATGATCCACCCCTTCCGTGTTTATGGGAGTCGGAACAGGGGATGAGCAGCCAGCTGTTCCCAGGACGGGGGTTGGGACATTAAATGTTTCACTGAGGATGGAAGTCTCTGATATAATCTGTTTTTCAGGGTTAACTTTGACCAGCAGCGTTACCCACCAATACCCCACGATACATACAAAGACACTCGGGATTGGAATCGGAACTGCACCCCCCTCCCCCCCCCCCCCCACGCCTGGGATCGGATCACCTACCCTCGGATCACAACCCACTTTCCCCGTGGACAGAGCCCACCATTCCCCGAGATTCGACTACATCCGCACAGATCGGACCTCACCACCCCGGGGATTCGACCCTACCACATCTCGGTCGGACATCCCCTGATGGGACCACCCACCGCCTCAGAACTCCTCACCCAGCTTCAGAATGCACAGCCTGTTCAGAGAAGCAGGTTCCTTCAGCGTGTTTTTTAGAAACCAAGCTTGTCAATCAAGTTGATTTAGATTAGATTAGATGAGATTAGAGATACAGCACTGAAACAATCCCTTCGGCCCACCGAGTCTGTGCCGACCATCAACCACCCATTTATACTAATCCGACACTAATCTCATATTCCTACCAAACATCCCCATCTGTCCCGATATTTCCCTACCACCTACCTGTACTAGTGACAATTTATAACGGCCAATTTACCTACCAACCTGCAAGTCTTTTTGGCTTGTGGGAGGAAACCGAAGCACCCGGAGAAAACCCACGCAGACACAGGGAGAACTTGCAAACTCCACACAGGCAGTACCCAGAATCGAACCCGGTTCCCTGGACTTCAGGGAGGGTATAATGTCAATAATAAAAGAGGCTACCTATGGAGTTATGAAACTCGTGCTCCGCTCCGTACCTATGCCATTCATCCCTGTCAATATCCAGGCCAAGTTATTGGTGCAAACGCAAAATACTGAAACAGCTGCATATCTGGAAAAAAAAGTTAGGAAGATATTGAAAACTGTCAGAAGGTTGTTGCTAGAATATGGAGGTTGGTGACCTAGATGCTGAGGGCAAGCAAAACTTTATTGTTGTTCTAACAGTGAAGGGAAGAGTCAAAACAATAAGGCGGGAAATGAAGTGGACACGTTTGAGGGCCCTGTTAAATTCAATGGCGGGAAATCATCTGCTGAGGAACAACGAAGACATTTCAAAAGCACTGATGTCGAAGGTAGTATCGCTAGAAAAGAAGAAATGGAGGTGGTGAAACTGAAAACTAGGAGAGTGGAACAGAGCCTATGCAAAAAGTGTGTGAATAAGTATAATCAAGATAGCTGTGGCAGTTGGTGGGATCGTAGCAGATGTTGGTGGGCAGCCAGTTCCTGAAATAGAGTTAGGAAAATTGAGGAAGGGAAGGTAAATGTCAGAGACGGACCATGCGAAGATGAAAGAGGGATAGAAATTTGAAGCAAAGTTGATCAAATTTACCAATTCACGCTAAAATAGAAATTGAACAGCATAGTCATCAGAGGAAAAAAACAAAAAGAAAAACAAGCAAAGAAGGCGACCTGTGTAGTATTGAAGGAAAGAATTATCCATATCTTCTACAGAAAGGCATCACAGCCAGGGCCCATACAGGATCCCATAGCGACACCAAGTAAGTGTGGAATATCCCAATGTTAGATCCGTGGTTCACACATCTACAATTTACAACAGTGTCCATGCACAGTGATCAGGATCATGATCTTGCTCTGGTTTTAATTCCCTGACCGGAGATGGTGAGAAACAGTGAGGTTCCAGTGAGGATGGCTAGTGACCAGAACAAAATGAATCAATTCCAAATTGGGCCCTCAGAATGTACCAGGAGGAGACGTTGGACGGAAAACTGCGGAGCAAATTTCTCATGGTGTCTGTCAGACAAGATGTCATCCGCTGTGATTTTAAGGATAGCTTGGATTTACTGGGCTTTGGATCAGACAGGGGCAGACTGCCATGGACAGACTTTAAATGGATTTCTGGAGCGTAGATGTGAGCACAGAAGGAAGGAAGTCTCGTGTGTTGTGGGACACTCGGGCAGAATGAACTAATGAATGAGGATTCAGAGACTAAACAAGGAAGAGAGATCTCTGAGGGGAGGAACTAAACTCTCAAGCAATAATGACTAAATTAAAATCAAAATTTCAAGGCATAAATAAAGTGGGGAGAGATTTGATAAAGTAATCAAAGAGACGGTGAACCAATCATCAGTAATTTCAAAACCGGTGGAACTAGGAGATGAACAGTAGAATGGAGAGGTAGATGGCTACAAATACAGAAAACAGCGAGTAGAGCTTCAAGGTCTTTACCTAGATTGAATCATTCGATAAGTGATATTCAACAAGCACTGACGGTGGAACCAGTGTAATTCACAAATCACTTAATTGACAGGGCCTCAGGATGTAGAAGCACCAGTTCAAAAGAGACAATAAAATACACATTGCAAGCACAATACAGAGGAAGAGGGCGACAGAATACCTGAATAGATTAATAAACTTGCACAATGGGCATTCAAATGCTGCAATTGTGCACATTTAGGATAAGACCGCCACAGGAATATTGATTACTTTATTTGTACCTGATGAAGGATAGTATTGACTTGGGGGGATGCAACAAGATGCTTCACGAGATACATTACTGGGTTCAGAGGATTGTTGACTGAGGACAGCTTGATTCGAATGGTCTTATATTCTCTAGAGTTCAGAAGAATGACAAATGAACTGACTGAAATATGTAAGATTCTGAGAGGATTTGAAATAGTAGATGAGAGGTTAATTCCCCTGAGCGGAAACTCTAGAAATAGGGGCCATAGTTTCAGAATAAGGGGGCCAAAATGTCGCACTGAGATGAGGATACATTTATTCACTCAGAAGTTTGAGAATCTTTGAAATTGTCTACCACTGACTGTTGTCGATATTCAGTCATTGTGAATATGCAAGACAGAGGTCTATATATCTTTCAAATCTAAGAGAAGTTACATAGACACGAACATACAAACTTCAGAATAGGCAGCAGAAGTAAGCTATTCAACCCCTGAGCCCTGCTCCAACAGCCAGCAAGATCATGGCAGATCTGTTTGTGTTTCGAATTTCACACTCCCATCTCCCCCTGATAACGTTTGAATCCCTTGCCTAACAATAATCTGTTCTACCTTCTCCTTAAACATAGTCAATGAACCCGCCTCCACCATATTCTGACGCAGAGAGTTCTAAAGTCGCACATCTGCCTGAGAGCAAAAAACATTACTCTCCTCGTCTTTGTCCCCAAAAGGGCGACCCCTAATTTTGAAACAGTGCCCCCTAGTTCTGACTCACCCACAAGAGGAAATATCCTCTCCAAATCCACCTAGACAGCTCAGGATCTTATAAACTTAAATCAAGTCTCCTGTCCCTCTTCTATTCTCCAGTGAAAACAAGCCCAGTCTGTGCAGACTTTCTTCATAAGACAACCCGCAAATTCCCGGTATCAATCTAGGAAACCTCCTCTGAACCATGCATTTGCATGCTTCCTGAAATAAGGAGACCAAAACTGCACACAATAATCGACATGTGGTCTCACCAATGCCATGTATAACTGTAGCATAACATCCTTGTTTTCATTTTAAATTCCTTTTGTAAAGAAGAATAGAATTCCATTAACCTTCTTTATTGCCTGCTGTAGACTAACTTTTTGTGTCTCCTACACCAGAACACTTAGATCGCTGTGCACTTCGGAATTATGCAATTGTTCTCCGTTTCAGTAATGCTCTGCATTTTTATTCTTCTTTCCAAAGTGAACAGCTTCGCAAATTCCCACATTATACTTCATCTGACAGATTTTTGGCCATTTACTCAATCCATCGATATCGGTCTGCAACCTCCATATGTCCTCTTCACAACATACATTCCTACCTATCTTTGTGTCATCGGCAAACTTAGCCAAATGCTATCGCTCCCCTCATCTAAGTCATTGATGCAAATTGTAAAACTGTAAGGCCCGAGCACAGATCGCTGCAGGACTCCATTCATCACATCCTGTGAATCAGAAAAGGGCCCATTTATGCATACTCTCCGTTTTCTGCAAGCCAGTCAACCTTCCATCCTTACTAATATGTTACCCCCTTCACCATGACCTCCTACCTTGTGCAATAACCTTTTATGAGGCACCTTGTCAAATTCCTTCTGAAATTCAAAGTACAGTACGTAATCGGCTCCCCTTTATCCACAACACATTTTACTCCTTCAAAGAATTCCAATAAATTGGTTAAGCTCGATTTCCCTTTCACAAAACCATGCAGTTTATTCGTGTTTACCCTGAGTTTTTCAAGTGTCCAGCTGCAAACTCCTTAATAATCGATTCTAGCACCTTTCCGACGACAGACGTCAAGGTTATAGGCTTATAGTTACCTGTTTTCTGAATCCCCGACCTCCCCCACCCCGCCCCCCCATCCCACCGCCCAATTATATTGGCAATTGCATTGTGTGGGAATTTCCAGTAGAGGTTGTAGATCAGCCATGATCGTAATCAATTACAGACCAGTTTTGAGGGGGAAAACGATTTCATCCTGCTCCTATTTCATAAATTTCATTCTTATTTCATTAATTATTAAGAATAAAACTCAGAATATATTCTGGCACCAGATGTAGGAAAAAGTAACTTCCAGCTGAACAGCGTGAGGACCTGATAGTGAAAGAAAACATCGCCAATCAGTACAATTACAAACTCAAAATCTGACAGCTCCCTCATCACACTTTCAAATCGCATTTCCTCATCAGAAGTATAATGTCAATTTCATCAGTTCGTTCTGTGGATTTTTTTACTCTCACCACATACTCTTCCTCTCCTTTAATTCTTTCTCCATCTCCTTCCAGCTTTCGTAGAAACATAGAAAATAGGAGCAGGAGTAGGCCATTCGGTCCTTTGAGCCTTCTCAACCATTCATTATGATCATGGCTGATCATCCAACTCAGGAACCTGTTCCCGCTTTCGCACCATACCCATTTGATCCCTTTAGACCGAAGATCTATATCTAACATCTTCTTGAACATATACAATGTTTTGGCCTCGACTGCTTTCTGTGGAAGCGGATTCCACAGGCTTACCACTCTCTGGGTGAAGAAATTTCTCCTCATCTCAGTCCCATCTCATTTCCTGCTCCATCTTATCTGTATCACTCGTCTCTGCATCTGTACTCACTGTCTGTTACTCTCTTAGTTATTCTTTCCCATCCCAGTCATCGAAAAGTCCTCTGTTTGCATTCTGTTCATTATCCCACAGTCAATCGACATATCCCTTTGCCAGGTTGCTAAATAATTAAGTATCTGTGATGATTTGCATATCTCTACAGGTAACACAAATCTCCTCCAGTTTACCGACACTGTACTCTTCTTCTATGATGCAGAGAATAAACAGAATCAAAAGCCTCTTCCAGACACATCTCACAATTATTGAAATTCCTCCTCTTCGAAGGATAAAACACAGCACTAGATGGCAATACTGTTCACCGAACACCATCATCACCGCTGCAACTTACAATTTAAAAATAATATTTATAGATACAGCACTGAAACAGGCCCTCGGCCCACCGAGTCTGTGACGACCAAGAGCCACCAATGTCTACTAACCCTACAGTAATCTCATATTCTCTACTTCCTACCTACACTCGGAGCAATTTACAATGGCCAATTTACCTATCACCTGCAAGTCTTTGGCGGTGGAATGAAACCGGAGCACCTGGCGAAAACCCACACGGCCACAGGGAGAACTTGCAAACTCCGCACAGGCAGTACCCAGAATTGAACCCTGGTTCCTGGAGTTGTGAGGCTGTGGTGCTAACCACTGCGCCACTGTACCGCCCATCCACCGATAAATAGAAGAACTCATGGTTCCCACAGATACAATGTAAACTGATGAATCGCAACAATGTTTTCCATTTTAAGAGGTAGCACATTGACAATGAATTCATGCACAGTGAAACAGAGAAGGAAATGTGAAAGAGTCAGCAGCAAATTCAGTTTATCTGAAAGGCATCTGATGCAGTACCTGTCGCACACACAATGAAATAATATTCCATAACAGTGATAACCAAAAAATAGATTGAAATCCCAGTTAATTGAACGATGTCAATGTGCAGGAAGGACATTTTGTTGCTCCTTGAAATACAGAGTTGTTGAGCTGTCCCATTATCATTCATGGAACATGAATTCATGAAGATATTCCAGGACAGGTCAGTCTCACAAAATAACACCTTTAACAGCTCATCTGTTTCCTGCTCTTAGCCCAGGCACAAGATTCCAATACATTCAGTGCAGAGAACAAAAAAGAACAGCAACATTACCATGGTTGGGCATCATTACTATAATATTGCTGTTGCTGCAAGACTGAAATTGAAGACACTGAGTACATCCCATTATTCAATGGCTGGAACAGCTCTGGCATCTTTGTAAACCTCACAGTGCGAATTAGTACCGAGTGCAGTAGCACACCCAACATCGTTCTCTACCATAAATGGATGAGGTAACGGCATACCAGTAACTCCAACAGCTGCAAGAATAGGATCGTAAATTTCTTCTATCTGATGGAATACTGCACGTCCCATGTCTGTGAGCAGCAGCAACGTCTGCTGGTCTGGAAGCTAAAGCTTGGGAAGGTACTCTGAGCTGCTCCACTCTAGTGCCCTCATTTAAAATGTGCATAGGTCTCCAATGACACAGCGAGACCCCTGATCATTGCTATTAGTTACACTCACTTGAACAAACATATTAAATCAGCATCTTTGATTATGATAGAAATATTTAGTCGCATAAAATAATAACATTTATCGCATGATAATGAGCAGCCGTGCTTACACTTTTCACAGATGAGTGTACTGAACATATTCAGTTCCGACAATTTAATTATGAATGTTATTGATTTCTTCGCCGTGTACACTGAAGTCAGGGGCATAGTCTGACCTGTTCCTCTGTTCCTGCAGTTTCCGAGCTGAAATATAAAATTTGAGTTTCTGATATAGGGCAGTTAAATGTCACATTCAGAATTTCAGCCAAGAACTTATTGGGTGTGATATTAAGGAGCGGATATCGAATGTATCCCACAGATATTCCTCCCTATGTTATTTAATACACCTTATTATCCAACTTTGGTTAATGGCTCCAGTAATATTAGAACGGTGTCTCCTCCTAACTCTATTCATCCAGCTCACCCCTGCCCAGCCTCCCAACCTCCACGTTCCATCAATGCCAACTGATGCAGAACTCTGCTGTCCATGTCCAGCCCTCAGGAACTCCCACTGTCCCATGACCCTCACCTTCACTGAACCACATAGATTCTGAGTCCCGCAAAACCTTAAATTTAAAATTCATATCCTTCAGTTAAAATCACTCCTTGTACTCACTCATCGACATCGCCAGCCTCTCCTTCAAAATTGCAGAAAACCCACCTCTGATCTTCCGCGACCTCTGAGACTGCTCCTTTCTTTTCATCTCTGCAGGCTGCAGTCTGGCGACATCATCTACGAAAGCTTCCACACGCGTGTTAACAGTACCCTGCTCCAGCTCTCCACTTACTCAGCCTTATCAAACATTTCCATTATTTTTTCTTGGAATGTGAGCGGCGTTGGCAAGGCCAACATGAATTGCACATTTGAGGAAGTGGTGATTATCTGCCCTCTTGAAACACTGCAGTCTGTGTTCTGTAGTTAGACCCACAGTACATTTAGGGACAGAGTTACAGAATTTAGGCCCAGCGACAATGAAGGATCAGTGATATGTTATTTAATGACATGTCAGGATGGTTTGTGCCTTTGAAAGGAACTTGAAGGTGTTGATGTTCCCATGTGCCTGCTGCCGTTGTCCTTCTAGTTTGTAGATGTTGCTGGTTTGGAAGGTGCTGTCAAAGCAGCCATAGGTGAGATGCTAGACTGTGCTGGCACTGTTTGCTTGCGGATGGTGCAAATGCTTAAGGTTGTGGACGGGTTGCCAAAAAAATCTGTTGCTTTGTCCTGGATGGTGTCTGGGTTCTTGAGTGGCATTTGAGCTGCACTCATCCAGGCAAGTGGAGACGTGTTGGACGTGTGTTGGAGATATTGCCAGGCAATGGGGAGTGAGGAGGTGGGACCACAGACTTTGATCTACCTTTGTAGCCGCAGTTCATATGTGGCTGATCCAGGTATCTTTCTGATCAATGGTGCTCACCAGGACGAATAAAGTGGGGGATTCAGTAACAGTAACACCATTGAATGTCAAGGGAAGATGGTTAGATATTCTCCTGTTGGTGATGGTCATTGCCTGCAATTGTGCGACAAGAATCTTACTTGCCATTTATCAGCCTAAACCTGAATGTTGTCCAGGTCTTGCTGCCTGTGAGCATGTACGATGAATGTTCTTCAACACTCTGCAATCATCAGTGAACATCTCCGCTTCTAAGATACTATTGGAGGGAATGTCATTGATGGAACAGCTAAGGATGCTTGGGCCTAGGAACTACGTTGAGGAATTACCAATGTCCGGGGATGGGATACTGGTCCTCCAAAAACCACAAGAATCATCCTATCTTCTAAGTATGCCTCCAGCGAGTGGAGAGCTTTCCCATGATTCCCATTGACTTTAATTCTGCTCAGGCTCCTTGCTGTCACATTCAACTTAATGTCGCATTGATGTTAACAGAAGTCACGCTGACCTCACCTCCAGATTTCAACTATTTTATCCATGCTTGCCCCAAGGTTGTGCAGAGGCCTGGAGCTAGGGGGCTCTGGCAGATTGCAAACTGAACATCGGTGAGCAGGTTCTGCCTGAGTAAGTGTCGCTTGATCAAACATTCACTGACAACATCCATCACTTGCTGATGTTTAGAGTACACTGATTGGGTGGTAACAGGGTGGATTTGATATGTCCTGCTATTTGGACAGGACATTTCGGGGCAATTTGCCACAGGCTGATGCCTTTGTTGCATTTTTATTGGAAAATCTTGGCGAAGTGCACAGCTAAGTCTTAGGTGCCTTCATCACGGGATATACCCAAGGATATTAAGGGAAGAGATTGCCGCGCCTTTGGCGATGATCTTTCCACCTTCACTATCCACTGGAGCAGTACCAGATGATTGGAGGGAGGCAAATGTTATTCCCTTGTTCAAGAAAGGGAATAGGGATAACCCTGGGAATTATAGACCATACAGTCTTACGTCGGTAATGGGAAAATTATTGGAGAGGATTCTGAGAGAAAGGATTTATGATTATTTGGAAAAGCATGGTTTGATTAGAGACAGTCAGCATGGCTTTGTCAGGGGCAGGTCATGCCTTATTGAATTCTTTGAAGATGTGACAAAACATATTGATGAAGGAAGAACAGTGGATGTGATGTATATGGATTTTAGCAAGGCGTTTTATAAGGTAGGCTCATTCAGAAAGTAAGGAGGCATGGGATACAGGGAAATTTGGCTGCCTGGATACAGAATTGGCTGGCCCTTAGAAGACAGAACATAGAACATAGAACATTACAGTGCAGTACAAGCTCTTCAGCCCTCGATGTTGCGCCGACCTGTGAAACCATCTGACCTACAATATTCCGTTGTCATCCATATGTCTATCCAATGACCACTTAAATGCCCTTAAATTTGGCGAGTCTACTACTGTTGCAGGCAGGGCGTTCCACGCCCCTACTACTCTCTGTGTAAAGAAACTATCTCTGACATCTGTCCTATATCTATCACCCCTCAACGTAAAGCTATGTCCCCTCGTGTTTGCCATCACCATCCGAGGAAAAAGGCTCTCACTATCCACCCTGTCCAACCCTCTGATTATCTTATATGTCTCTATTAAGTCACCTCTTCTCCTCCTTCTCTCTAACGAAAACAACCTCAAGTCCCTCAGCCTTTCCTCGTAAGACCTTCCCTCCATACCAGGCAACATCCTAGTAAATCTCCTCTGCACCTTTTCCAAAGCTTCCACATCCTTCCAATAATGCGGTGACCAGAACTGCACGCAATACTCCAGGTGCGGCCGCACCAGAGTTCTGTACAGCAGCAGCATGACCTCGTGGCTCCGAAACTCGAACACCCTACGAATAAAAGCTAACACACCATATGCCTTCTTAACAGCTCTATTAACCTGGGTGGCAACTTTCAGGGATTTATGTACCTGAACACCAAGATCTCTCTGCTCATCTACACTACCAAGAATCTTCCCATTAGCCCAGTATTCTGCAATCCTGTTACTCCTTCCGAAGTGAATCACCTCACTCTTTTCCGCATTAAACTCCATTTGCCATCTCTCAGTCCAGCTCTGCAGCCTATCTATGTCCCTCTGTAACCTACAACATCCTTCGGCACTATCCACAACTCCACCGACCTTCGTGTCATCCGCAAATTTACTAACCCACCCTTCTACACCCTCATCCAGGTCATTTATAAAAATGACAAACAGCAGTGGCCCCGTCACAGATCCTTGCGGTACACCACTAGAAACTATACTCCAGGATGAACATTTACCATCAACCACCACCCTCTGTCTTCTTTCAGCTAGCCAATTTCTGATCCAAAGCACTAATTCACCTTCAATCACATACTTCAATATTTTCTGCAATAGCCTACCATGGGGAACTTTATCAAACGCCTTACTGAAATCTATATACACCACATCCACGGCTTTACCCTCATCCACCTGTTTGGTCACCTTGTCAGAAAACTCAATAACGTTTGTGAGACACGACCTACCCTTCACAAAACCGTGCTGACTATCTCTAATGAACTTATTCTTTTCAAGATGATTATAAATCCTATCTCTTATAACATTTTGCAACATTTTACCCACAACCGAAGTAAGGCTCACAGGTCTATAATTACCAGGGCTGTCTCTACTCCCCTTCTTGAACAAGGGGACAACATTTGCGGTCCTCCAGTCTTCCAGCACTATTCCTGTCGACAATGACGACAGAAAGATCAATGACAAAGGCTCTGCAATCTCCTCCCTGGCTTCCCAGAGAATCCTAGGCTAAATCCCATCTGGCCCAGGGGACTTATCTATTTTCACACTTTCCAAACTTGCTAACACCTCCTCCTTGTGAACCTCAATCCCATCTAGCCTAGCAGTCTGTATCCCAGTATTCTCCTCGATAACATTTTCTTTCTCCACTGCAAATACTGACGCAAAATATTCATTTAACACTTCCCCTATCTCCTGCGATTCCACACACAACTTCCCACTGCTATCCTTGATTGGCCCTAACCTATCTCTAGTTATTCTTTTATTCCTGATATACCGATCGAAAGCCTTAGGGTTTTCTTTGATCCTATCAGCCAATGACTTCTCGTGTCCTCTCCTTTCTCTTCTTATCTCTCCCTTTAGATCCTTCCTGGCTAGCTTGTAACTCTCAAGCGCCCTGACTGAGCCTTCACGTCTCATCCGAACATAGGCCTTCTTCTTCCTCTTGACAAGCTGTTCAACTCCTTTAGCAAACCACGGCTCCCTCGCTCGACAACTTCCTCCCTGCCTGACAGGTACATACTTATCAAGGACACGCAGTAGCTGCTCCTTGAATAAGCTCCACATTTCGATTGTACCCATCCCCTGCAGTGTCCTTCCCCATCCTACGCATCCTAAATCTTGCCTAATCGCATCATAATTTCCTTTCCCCCAGTTATAATTCTTGCCCTGCTGTATATGCTTGTCCCTGCCCATCGCTAAACTAAACCTAACCGAATTGTGAGCACTATCACCAAAGTGCTCACCAACTTCTAAATCTAACACCTGGCCGGGTTCATTACCCAGTACCAAATCCAATGTGGCATCGCCCCTGGTTGGCCTGTCTACATACTGTGTCAGAAAACCCTCCTGCACACACTGGACAAAAACAGACCCATCTAAAGTACTCGAATTATAGTATTTCCAGTCAATATTTGTAAAGTTAAAGTCCCCCATAACCACTCCCCTGTTACTCTCGCTCCTGTCAAGAACCATCTTTGCTATCCTTTCCTCAACATCTCTGGAACTATTTGGAGGTCTATAGAAAACTCCCAACAGGGTGACCTCTCCTCTCCTGTTTCTAACCTCGGCCCATACTACCTCAGTAGACGAGTCCCCAAACGTCCTTTCTGCCGCTGTAATACTTTCCTTGATTAACAATGCCACACCCCCCCCCCTCTTTTACCATCTTCTCTGTTCTTCGTGAAACATCTAAATCCCGGAACCTGCAACATCCATTCCTGTCCCTGCTCTCCCCATGTCTCTGAAATGGCCACAACATCGAGATCCCAGGTACCAACCCATGCTGCAAGCTCACCCACCTTATTCCGGATGCTCCTGGCGTTGAAGTAGACACATTTTAAACCAAGCTCTTGCTTGCCAGTGCCCTCTTGTGTCCTTGTAACCTTATCCATGACCTCACTACTCTCAACATCCTGCACACTGGACCTACAATTTACGTTCCCATCCCCCTGCTGAATTTGTTTAAACCCCCCCCGAAGAGCACTAGCAAATCTCCCCCCCAGGATATTCGTACCCCTCTGGTTCAGGTGAAGACCATACTGTTTGTAGAGGTCCCACCTACCTCAGAAAGAGCCCCAATTATCCAGGAAACCGAAACCCTCCCTCCTACACCATCCCTGCAGCCACGTGTTCAACTCCTCTCTCTCCCTATTTCTCACTTCGCTATCACGTTGCACGGGCAACAACCCAGAGATAACAACTCTGTTTGTTCTCGCTCTAAGCTTCCACCCTAGCTCCCTGAATTTCTGCCTTATATCCCCATCTGTCTTCCTACCTATGTCGTTGGTGCCGATGTGTACCACGACTTGGGGCTGCTCCCCCTCCCCCTTGAGATCCCAAAAACACGATCCGAGACATCATGTACCCTGGCACCTGGGAGTCAACACACCAACCGTGAGTCTCTCTCGTTCCCACAAAACCTCCTATCTGTTCCCCTAACTATGGAGTCCCCAATGACTAATGCTCTGCTCCTCTTACCCCTTCCCTTCTGAGCAACAGGGACAGACTCTGCGCCAGAGACCTGCATCCCATTGCCTACCCCTGGTAAGTCGTCTCCCCCAACAGTATCCAAAACGGTATACCTGTTGTTGAGGGAAACGGCCACAGGGGATCCCTGCACTGCCTGCTGGTTCCCTCTCCTTCCCCTGACGGTAACCCATCTACCTTCTTCTTTTAGCTGAGGTGTGACTGCCTCCCGATAACTCCTCTCAATAATCCCCTCCGCCTCCCGAATGATCCGAAGTTCCTCCAGCTCCAGCTCCAGTTCCCTAACGCGGTCCTCGAGGAGCTGGAGCTGGGTGCACTTCCCGCAGATGCAGTCAGCAGGGACACCCTTGGCGACCCTTACCTCCCACATTCTGCAGGAGGAACATTCAACTGCCTTAACCTCCATTCCCACTATTCTAAATTCCCAAGTTTTTAACCAATCACACGATAAAACAAGAAGAGAAATGGAAAAAAACCTTACCTTACCTACACACAACCGAGTCCTTTTTTTTCGTAAGAGGAGGAGGGCGAGTGGGAGACACTACAAGAGTAGTGTCTCAGGTTCAGAGACACCCCAAATATATAGGTTTCTACTTACCCAGCAGTCCCTGCTCCATCGAAACTCCCGATGAAATTGACTTCCCAGCTGTTCACCCCTCGCTCGCAATGCCTGTGCTCCTGGAGAAGCTGCACAACTAAAAGGTAAGACAATTTACACAGCCCAAATATATAGGTTTCTACTTACCCAGCAGTCCCTGCTCCACCGAAACTCCCGATGAAATTGACTTCCCAGCTGTTCACTCCTCGCTCGCAATGCCTGTGCTCCTGGAAAAGCTGCACAAAGAAAGAGGGTGGTAGTAGATGGAAAGTATTCAGCCTCGAGCTCGGTGACCAGTGGTGTTCTGCAGGCATCTGTTCTGGGACCTCTGCTCTTTGTGATTGTTAAAAATGACTTGGATGAGGAAGTGGAAGGCTGGGTTAGCAAATTTGCCGATGACATGAAGGTTGCTGTTGTCGGTTGCAACGGGACATTGACAGGATGCAGAGCTGGGCTGAGAAGTGGCAGACGGAGTTTAACCTGGAAAAGTGTGAAGTGATTAATTTTGGAAGGTCGAATTTCAATGCAGAATACAGGCTTAAAGACAGGATTCTTGGTAGTGTGGAGGAACAGAGGGATATTGGGGTCCATGTCCATAGATCGCTCAAAGTTGCCACCAAGTTGATAAGGTTGATAAGAAGGCGTATGGTGTGTTGGCTTTCATTAACAGGGGGATTGAGTTTAAGAGCCGCGAGATTATGCTGCAGCTCTGTAAACCCCTGGTTAGACCACACTTGGAATATTGCGTTCATTTCTGGTCGCCTCATTATAGGAAGGATGTGGAAGCTTTAGCGAGCGTGCAGAGGAGATTTACCCGGATGCTGCCTTAACTGGAGGGCATGTCTTGCGAAGAAAGGTTGAGGGTGCTCGGGCTTTTCTCATGGGAACGAAGAAGGATGAGAGGTGACTAGATAGAGGGGTACAAGATGATGAGAGGCATAGATAGAGTGGATAACCAGAGACTTTTTCCCAGGGTGGAATGGGCTATCACCAGGGACATAATTTTAAGGTGATTGGAGGAAGGTTTCGGGGAGATGTCAGAGGTAGGTTCTTTACACTGAGAGTGGTGGGTGCGTGGAATGCACTGCCAGCGGTGGTTGTAGAAGCAGAAACATTAGGGACATTTAAGCGACTCTTGGATAGGTACATGGATGATAGTAGAATGAAGGGTATGTAGGTAGTTTGATCTTAGAGTATGTTAAACGTTCGGCACTACATCGTGGGCCGAAGGGCCTGTACTGTGTAGTACTGTTCTATGTTCTATGTTCTGTCACTACTGCCAGGATGTCTCGAACAGTTTCTTGATATCACGTTGTGCAAACTGAATTGGCTGAAGTCTGGCATCTTAATGCTTGGGACTTCATGAAGATGCTGAGATGTGTTATCCACTCAAGACTTCTGGCTAAAGATGATTGCAAATTCTTACCCTTGTGTTTGCACCAGCATGCTGGGTCTTGTATCATTGGAGATGGTGATATTTTTGGAGGATATTCGTGTAGCGACCTCTCACCATTCAAGCATGGGTGGGGCATGTTTGCAGAGCTTTGGCGTGATCCCTTAGTTGTGGTATTGCTTAGCTCTGTCTATCGCTGAATATCTTTTGCAAAAGCTGCAAGTTCCTCTAGTTAAACACGGTGAAGAGGGAATCCTTTGATCCCAACATGAAATCCATATCCTTTTCTCTAATTGCACGATCCTTTGTGACAGATGCCTCAGGCTGAATATGATGTTTTGTAACCTCTTAGCCCTATTCACCCCTGACCTGACCTTCTCTCCTCATGTCTCCATCACGAAAGGAACCGAGATCAGCATGGATGACATCACAAGCTTCTGCTCCTCCCTCAACGCAACATGCACTAAAACCCTCAATCACATATTTGTCAGCTCAGATTCTCCATGCTCTCCTCCAATCCACTGCCTCTTCATTGCCTTGACACTGGTTTCATGGCGGGACCTCGCTTTCTTGTTGTCATTCTTACCAATCTGATCAGACACAGACAATCTTCAGGAACGCCTTCTCCTAGTCATAACCCGTAACATCTCCGAAGGATCTATCCCTTATTGTTCATCTAAAAACTTCCCATTGGTGCTCTCATCTACAGATATTAGATCAGCTGTTCCTTGTCGGCTGATGGCACTATAATTTCCTCTCGACAACACTCTCATTCCTCCCCGTCTCGATATTGTCCATTCTCATTTTTACTCATTCACACTTTCCTCCAGCCTTATCTGTGTTGTGTCCTCCAGCCTCACAATTCTTCATCTCTCCCCAACCTCCTTTCATTTTGTTTTGCTTGACATTGTTATTGTTGTGTTTTAGTATCATCGACTCTCTGCATCTCACAATGTGGAGCCATGCCTTTAGCTGACTGAAAAACTCCAAAACCATTCCTAATCACCCCATCTCCCTTCCCTTATTAAGCCCCACTCTCTGAGCATGTATTTCTCACTTCTCTTAATGTTTCATCAATTCACGTCCCTCTGAGATCTCATAATGAATGGCATTACAACAAAGGCCCTCTGTCACAGCAAGCTGTTGCGAACATTTATGGCAATGTCAAATAATTATACATTGTATGGGCAATCTCATCACCACCTTCTCAATGGCAATTAGAGATGGGCAATAAATGCTGGCCTAGCCAGTGACGGCCACATCCCATGAATAAATATATAAAAAATGCTTGCAATTATTCTTCACCTCGGATTAAAAACAGTGTGCGCCTTTAATTCTCTGTTAAATACAGTGCGCCTTGGCGAGAAAGTTCTGGAATTTATAAGGGGCAGTGTGCCAGCAGCTCTATTTTATTGCCTTGGGCAACAGCGGAAGGGAGGGAGACGTCACATGGTATTGTTTCCACCTGGTTGTGTGCGGAACGGGTAAAAACCACTTTGAAACAGACTCAGCTACGAGGAGTACTGAAGAGAAAGAAGGTAGTAACTCAAAGAGTAAGCAGTGGAATTAGCCAAAATTCAGTTACAAATTAAAAGAAAAATACTGGAGCTTCAACAGGAAAAAGAAAAAGCAATAACAATAAGTAAACGTGAATTGGAAGAAAAGGAAAGGGAGAAAGAAAACAACATTTCAGAGAGATAAGAGAGGGAATTTAGGTGAAAAATGATGGAACAAAGACAAAGTGTTAGTCTTGAATCCAGGGAAAATTCGAGTCAGGAAGAATCTGAATTCAGCTCTGGAGCCAGCTAAAATCTATTTAAATTAATACAAGCTCTTCCTAAGTTTGAGGAAAGGGACATACATGCATTTTTCACAACTTTTGAAAAAATGGCTAAACTGATGAAGGAAAGTTGGACACTGCTTATGCAAAGCAACTTGGTAGGCAGAGCTCATGAAGTTTATACGATACTTCCTGAAGAGGTTTCTGTAGATTAAGAGATGGCAAAAACGGCTGGTCTCGCTGCAAATATTTAGTCCCTGAGGCTTAACATGAGAAATTGTGGAATTTTCAGACATTGGATCGGCAGGCGGATGTAGAATTTGAGAGGATGAAGCAAATTTTGAACGGTGGATACAGGCATTAAAGATGGAAAACACATAAGGGAATCTTCAGGAGTTGATCCTTTCAGAAGAGTTTAAAAATTCCATTCCTTCAGTCCTGAGAACTCTTGCAGATAACCTGAAAGTAGCGAAAGCTAGGCAGGAAGTGAGAAATGCTGATGATTTTGAGCATTTGAATCAGCCAAAACCTGTTTCTCCATTACCCCCATAAAGGATAGAAATTGGGAGCGTCAAAGAAAAGCAAGTAGCCGGGGTCAAATAGGAGTAGCTGGGAATGCCCCAGGACCAGTCCTCAGGCCAGAACCGAAGGTGCTGAGGTTGAAAGTGATGTTCGGAAGCCGAAGTGCAACTTTTGCCTCTGAACGGGTCATCTTCGTTCAGAATGTTGGAAATTGCGAGGTAAACCCATAGGACTTGTTGGGGTATGCAAAACTATTGCAGAGGAAAATACCCTGACTGAGAGTACAGCAGACCATGCTAAAGCGTTAACAAAAACTGCGAACCCAGATTCAAAAATTAAATTGAGTATCGAGGTTAAGAATAAGATACCCAAAAGCTATCATGATTTTTTGTCAAAGGGGAGAGTAACTCCATATCCTTTAAGTGCGGCAGGAAAACCTATCATTATACACAGGCATACAAGAGCAACCCATCAGAATTGCTGGGAACAGATACCACATTTCCACCGGAGAGAACCATGAACGCTAAAATGTTAGTTAATGGAATTGGTGGGGAGGATATACCCGTACATTTATATAAATTACACCGATTGAGTGACTTAATATCTGGGATGGTATTTGCAGGAGCTGTTCACAGTTTGCCAGTAGAAGGAATTGATCTACTCCTCGGAAATGATTTGGTCTGTTTAAAAGTATTAGCTTCTCCTAGATTTACCGAGGAACCAAGTGATGTTAGGGAAATAAAGAAATTACAGGAACAAGTTCCAGGAATATTTCTTGCGTGTGTAATCACTGCAACATTGGCTAAACAGAATCCATTACCAGAGGTAAACGTGGCACCACAAAGAGATAGCCAAGTATCTGAAATCTTATGTTGATAATCCAAATGAGATACATTACAGATCTTCTAAAATTACATCACAGCAAGCTGATCCAGAGATATACCAAATAGCTCAGATGGCTCTGTCAGAAGCTGAGGCGAAAGAGTTCCAGAAGCTTTTCTGTGACAAACGGGGTTTTGAGGTGGAAATGGAGACCGCCTCATAGACCTGCGGACGAAGACGAGGCAGTTGTTGAAAAGGTAGTGGTACCACCAAAAGTTCGCCAGGGATTATTAAGGTTCGCACATGACATTCATATTACAGGGCATCGGGGAATTCGGACGGCAAAATCACATATAATTCAACATTATTACGGGCCAGATCTTACAAAGAACATGTGACATTATTGTAGATCATAACATACATGTCAAATTGTGAAAAAAAGGCTATCTACCATAAAACAGGCACCACTAGTTTCCATACCAGTGATTGAGGCATCGTTTAGCAGGATATTGGAAGACTGTGTGGGACCCTTGCCAACAAACAAAATCGGGACATCAATACATACTTACCATCATGGATATGACTACTCGAATTCCAGAGGCCATTCCTTTGAGGATTAATACAGCTAAAATAGTAGCAGCAAAGTAACCCAATTCTTTATGAGATATGGATTACTACTTGAAGTTCAATCGGATCAAGTTTCTAAATTAATGTTTTAAGCTATTTCAAGAAGTCCTGGGCAATTTGGAGATTAGACAGTTGAAATGCTCAGCACATCACCCGCAGTCACAGAGAGCTTTAGCGAGATGCCACAAAACTCTCAAAACAATGATGAGAGCATACTGTCATGAATATCCACATGATTGGCATCCAGGAGTAGACTTTATTTTATTTGCCACCAGAGACTAACCGAATGAGTCTACAGGCTTCAGTCCTTTCGAATTGGTCTTGGGACATGAAGTAAGAGTTTATTGTTGAAGACTTATCATTTTTAAAATTGTACATATTTTGGGGAAAACATTGTTATCACCGACGTTTTGTCACGAATTTTACCATGTTATCGTATATGAATGGCGATGGGACAAAGAAAATGCTGTAAATGATAAGGAGAGTGAATGGTGCGTGAATGTGAAAAAAATGTCATTGCTTTTTCCAGTTTCTATTTTGTTTTGCATTGCAATGAAACGCATTTCGGGAATAGCATTTCATATTGCTAAGGGCGGAGTTGTCACGGACTTGTAATTGTTGCTCTCCTTGGATTAAAAACAGTGTGTGTCTTTAATACTTTGTTAAAACAGTGCATCTTTAAAGAAAATAAAGTTCTTAAAGTTATAAGGCACAGTGTACCAGCATCTGCATCTTGTTGCCCTGGGCAACATCAGGGGAAGGTGACGTCATATGGTAATGGTTCCACTTGACAGTGTGTGGAACTGGCAACAGCCGCTTTGAAGCAAACTCACCAGCAAAGCGTACTGAAGAAAAAGGAGCTGTTTATTTTGTCTCAGCATACATTCTACAACTCCCTACAGGCCCAGATAATGCCTTACGAATGAAGAAAACCCTTTTTCTTTCAATAAACCGCTTGTATTTCTGAAGGAACTGTTGATGCCTACTGCATCGACGACTGCGTCAAATCCATGTGCAACCTTAAGGCGGCCTTTGACTATTTCTACATGACCATGCCTCATCCACCAGGAACATAATCCACGAAGACCTACTTATTTTATTTATTCTTAAGAGACAGCTCATTTTAAAAGCACCAGTTAAAAAATAACGGTTAGCTCCTGTTATTTTTGAATGCATGTGTGTGAATGGGGCTATTAGTTTAAAATAAGAACTTATAAGATCTTTGGACGTGGTTTTATCTTCATAGTATTAAAGATTTCGTTTTCAATAAATAGTCAACCTGTTGTTGTCTAAAGATACCTTGTTTGGTCTGTTGTATTCTGGGAGTTACTAGATTGTTAAATTTGGCTATTTTTCGATTAGGTCTTAAAGTTTTATAATATGCTGCGACATGAGGAGTGATGGGACGGAATTGACAGTGCGTTGTGGCCACCGCAGTCCTAGTAGCAACACCACATGCTTCAAAAGGAATTATCGTGCTTGACAAACTGCACCAAATTATTTGTGGAGTTAATGGACATGGCACACGGGGAAGTGCAACGGATGTAGTGTCGATAGACATGAGAAAAGTTTTTAACAAATGACCACATGAATTGGTATTAAAGTAGATTAGGGGATATTGGGATGAATTTTTCATGTCTGCCGCCGAAATCACGATATTAAATGCGGCTGCTCCCTTAAATGGCCGGGGTTCACCACCACACCAATGACGTGGAGGGCGCAGGTGGACCATGCGCAGCAATGGCGTCAGCAGCCTGAAAGCAGCCGCTGATCCAGTTTGTAAAGGATTTTGAGCCCTTCCATTTAATTTAAACATTTAAAGAAAGAGGTAACAAAAAACTTACAAACATTTAATTTTTCCCTCTCCCATCCTAAGTAATAATGCAATCAATTGCCCTCTGCCCTCCAAAACACGCCCACAAAGTTCATGATGTATTTCCTCTTCCCAGCATCCCCTATACCAAGCAGATAAGTTCAACACCACTCTCCACCCACGCACACTGAGAACGCACCTGCAACTCCTCCACACCAGTGTTCCACCTCGCATCCCTGGACAGGGATCCGAAAGCATGTGAGTACTGGTCGCTGCCACCAATATCGCTCAGAGATGGATGGCGGGAGCGGGTAAGTGATCAATTTGTTTAGTTGAATATGTAAATTTTGCTACTGTTGCCGAGAGGTGGCGGGGCCGCTATGAAGGATCACCTCACTGGCAATATTAGGCTGCGCCTTCCCAACTTTGAGGCCCATGGCGGGCCTCTGCCAGAGGCATTTTCCGCCCTCCCCCCACCGCCAAGACCACCGAGGTCGGGGGTGAGGACGGGGCTGTATATTTCAGCCCATTGTTCGAGGAGAGTAAATGTGTGAGTTATTGTATGCTAATCGACCAAGTCAATCGGGATTGCAACTTTGAACGCCAGATGTCACCGGTGTGATAAACATGCAATAATTAAGCAGATGCTTAACAGCAGCACCTACAACCAAATCCTTGACAGTTTCAGCTGGAAAGCTCTAACATATTACATTTCCGAACTCGGTCTACAGATTGCCCAGGCATTAATCACATTCCAAAACAACCTTTCAAATATCCATTTTTATATCATTCCTCCCTTACACCTTCTACGTGTCAATTCACGTATGTTGACATGATACAGTTCATTAAAATGTGTCTTTGATTATGCATTGTTCTACATTGGTTTGATTGTATTCTGCCCTTACATATAGAGATCCCAGTTACAATGACTGGCGTTGGTGCACATATTAACCTAACGACAACTCTGTTTCCAACTCGCAGAGTCACTGTTTCCCTGATCCAGACAGTGCCATTTCTCAGGCAGGTGCTTATCCTAAATAAGAATTGACAGCCTCCCTTGTAATGAAATGAACCTTTATCTTTTTCTTTGGTACAAAGAGAATTTGGCCAGTCTTTGTATGAAGATAGTCATCTTGCAGTAAACGTCGAAATACTTTAAGAAATAACAAATTAAGAATCATATTTCCGTATCTAATAAACAAGAAATAAATGCCAGCTCTACTTCAAATAACTAAATGACATTCGGAATATTGCTTTCTCACACTTCAAATATATCTTATTAATTCTTTACAATTGTAGCAATTTCGTTGGGTTTGGAATATTTAAGGTTACATCTAAAGCTTATTTCTTCATGATCATATAGCTTTAACAATGTGCTGTACTTAACATCAACAATATTGTGAATGTCATGATATATCGAATAAGAATCATGTTTTAAAACCTATTCATACATGTATTACCATAAATTAATGCATCATCACGTTTTTATGAAAGTGCTTTCGTTTTTATTAAAACATATGTTTTGAGACTTCTTCCTCAAGATGAGGAAACGTTGGATCATTTATTTTTCAAGAGGATCATCAAGATAACACAGAGAAGATTTGTTTAACTACAAATTTTACTAGTTGTCACATTACCCAAGAACAGAAACCCTGGTAACTGGGGAAGATGTGTGCAGAGAAATGACAGGTCAGAAGGTGAACTTTCTGTTCCGTCTTCACTTTTGAGTTGGTTGGAGTTTAAAATAATTAACTGAAGGACAGAACTCCAGGGAAGGATAAAATGAGCAGGGAAAACGAAACTGAGGGAAAGAGATAAGCAGAAGTAATGATAAATGGCGTCACAGTGGCGCAGAGGTGGGCACCGAAGACTCACTGCTCCAACGACCCATGTTTAGTTCTGGGTGCTGCCTGTGTGTAGTTTGCAAGTTTTCCCTGTGACCGTGTGGGTTTCCAGCGGCTGCTCTGGCTTCCTCCCACAGCAAAGACTTGCAGATTGATAGGTAAATTGGCCATTGTAAATTGCCCATAGTGGAGGTAGGTGGTAGGAGAATTGGGGGAAGGTGGGGATGTGGCAGGGAATATGGGATTAATGTAGGATGAGTATAAAATGTGTGGTTGATGGTCGGCACAGACTCGATGTTTCAGTGCTGTATCGCTCTATGACTTTAAGAGAATAAAGCAGCAGTGTGAATAATTCACTGTCATAAAACGTCCAGAACTATTAGTCAGAGAAACTGAAAGTTGAATTTGTCTGTTGTCAGACTGTGTTCATTTTACTGTTGGAGTGATCACTTTGTGTTTATTTCTGTCAGGTCCTTGTTTCTTTGTAGAAAGTTCCTATTCCTTACGTACTGACTGAATAAACACAATAGGATCAGTTATTTGCTGATGGTAATACATTATTTACATCCTGCACTTTAAACATCTGTGGCTGCCGAAATCAATAAAGAGCTGATATTCAAAATATATTTAAATTTAAATTTAGTTGCCTGTACGAACTAAATATATTGACTATATTGTATAACTGTTCTCCAACACCAAAAACACAGGTATTGTTGTTTGAATGTATTCATTGAGTTATGTTACTGGGATCTATAGATTATATTTCCTCTAACACTCTACTGTAGTCTCTCCCTGTGAATCTCAGCCTCTCCTCTCACTGTATTGAGTCCTCCTGTTCCTTTATCCATTGTTTCAGTTTATCCACTTTCCCCAACCATCTGTTCCTTTCTCCGATCACCACCCTCGCCCTCCAAACCCACCCTTCAGCAATTCCTTTTCCTTCTCTCTCTCCCAATCTCACTCACTACTTTAGCTTTCAGATGCCTCGTCTAACCTGATAGAAATATAGGAACATAGGAGCATGAGGAAGCCATTCAGCTCTTCAAGCCTGCTCTGTCATTCCAGATCATGACTGATACAAACACTCAATCTCGGCGCTGCAGTTTTCAGCCCTTTCCCATTTGGTTACAGTCTCTGTCGGCTCCATGAACCCAGAGCAACAAACCAGCTGCACATCCCGCTGTCCCAAACCATCCCACCTAACAGCATGGAGCCAAATTATCTTTTAACCCATTGGATTCTATCTCTATAAAGCCTCTTCTCATCCCCCCACCGGTACTGCATCCTAAGTCAATACTTCCAATCGATGCGGTGTTGAATTTATTCACTGACTCATCAATTTCCCAATCCATTATTAATAATTGTGATTCAGATATTTGACTGTGACAATGCACTGCTCAGGTAAATGAATCAATTTTCACTGTTCGATACAGCGACAAGGCTGGAAATTTCACCCCAGGTCCTGCCAAACTGCTGCTTTTTCTTCATGTCTGATCAGTAATTTCTCTGTTTCATTTTCTCTCGCTTCCAATTAACTTAGTGGCGATTGTGATCCTGTTCCGAGGAAAGTGTGGTATCTCCAAATGTATCACTCTCTACCTGGTGATAATGGCAGTGGCTGATCTCCTGGTCGTTATCACTGATCCCATATTGAAATGGATTGTTTAAACCTATTTCCCAGGTTCATTCCTGAGAATTACTCCCGTGTGTAGTCTCACTGCTGTTCTGCGTTCTACAGCCACTAGTGTTTCTGTCTGGGTCGCAGTCGCTTTCACCTTTGCTCGATTTGTTGGCCATTTGTTGCGAGAAGATGGAAACTAAATATTGCACAGAGGAAACGGCGGCAGTGGTTGTAGGTACAGTGAGTGTGCTGGGCTGTTTAGAGTCTGTCCCATGGTACTTTCCACAGGAACATGACTACATTAATGAAAATGTTCCCATGAGCTATGTCTTCAAACCTAGCTTCTTTAGTTCCCCCCATGGGCTGAATTTGTCTTGTTTCACCTCATTTTAATCCCTTGTGACATGTTCTTTCTGATTTTTCTGCTCAATGTTGTGACAGTCAGACGTATTCTCTTCGCCAGTAAAGTCCGCAGGGGATTCCAGGGCCACAGCAATGGAGAAAATCACAAGGACCAAGAGATGGAGAATCGGAGAAAGTCAATTATATTACTCTTCAGTATATCGGGCAGTTTTACACTGTTATGGATGGCAGTAGTTGTGTATTAGATTAATAGGCGAATTGATATTTTCGGTATTATTACTCCTACACTGACACTCACTTTATCATAGTTCACACATCACATATGCTGCAGGTCCTCAGTTGCTGCACCAACACGTTTATTTACGCTGTGACCCAAACTAACTTCAGACAGGAGCTGAGGAACGCGGTGAAATACCCTGTCAATCACATTGTTAAATGAATGGAATCATAGAAAGAGCTGAAGTGTTTCAAACACTGGAAAAAAAATCCATTTCAAATTCCATTCTCTACACTCCCCACAGGACAGAAATAACAATTTATATTCGCAGCACTGAGCCCTGAAATTATTTTAAATCTTATTCTGCGATTATATTTTCTTAATAATCTGAGTTATTGAGGCGAGACTGGCTCTGCAGAAGATTCTCGAATTATTTCTCAAAAAGGAGTCACTGAAAAGCTCAGCTGGACTTCAAAAACACCGACCCTTGGACCAACAGCAACATGGACAAATCTGCAAATTACTGTGGCTCCAGTGAGCCCGATCAGACTGGGAGATTTGCACATCAATGGAGAGAAGGAAACAGAAACAGACAGAAAGGAGACACACTGGATACCCCCAGAGCCCAATCGTGCCCTAGATATCACTGTCTGTCCCTCTGTTTCACTTTATCGTTCACTTTCTCTCTCTTTGCCCCTCTCCATCTGTGTCCCTCTGTTTCTCTTTCTCTTTCTGAGATGAGCGCCTGCTGGTGAGTGCTTTTGCGCTTCCAGCTGATGTAAATGCCTAAATTCTGATTGATATGTCATTCGCTGGCATGCTGCATGGACCATGAGCCTCAGGTCAGGAGAAACACTTGAGTATTAAAGCCTCCCTCGGTTCCGTAGGACTCAACTCCAGTAAACCTACAAATGCTTCCTTGGACGTTCATGTGGCTGCTCCCCCTCCTCCTCATCCTCCTCAATGCCTTCATACTCCTCAGCTGAGGATGGCTCATGCTGAACAATGTCCTCAACATTCAGGGCTTCCCTCCCCCACCCTACCCCCTCTGCAGGTTCCGGATATGTCAGGCACAGCAGACAATAACAATGTGACATACCTTTGCGTGAAAACCCTGAAGGGCACCACCTGACCAATCCAAGCACTGAAGTCTCATCTTCAGAAGCACAATGGTCTGTGCAATGCCTTCTCTGCCGATCCCTTGTCTCGCATTGTACCATTTCTCTGCTTCATTCCTTGGGCCGCTCACAGGTAACCCCTGCCGCCAAGTATCTATACTTCCAGGCACTCAGGGGTCTGAAATGTGCTGGCACCTAGAAGGTCAGGAGAATGAATACGTTGTGACTACTTCCTGGATTACGAGCACACTCCTGCAATATCGTCTTCCGATGTTCACAGCCAAGTTTCACAGTCATTGAGTGAAATCCGCTCCGATTATTGAAGACCCTTGACAGACCTGCAAGTGCTCTGATGGCCCATGTGCACAGTCAATCACACCTTGGAATCCAACGATGGCACTGAAGTCTCTGGCTCTCTCTGTCTGACTGGTGGAGTCTATCTGGAATGGAATAAACTGGTTGGCATGCATGAATATGGCATGAGTGACCACCTTTATGCAGTGCTACGCTGATGATTGTGAGCTTCTGCACATGTCTCATCTGGAAGCCTGGAAGGAGCCTGATGCATAGCAGATCAGACTATCTGACCTTTAGTTCCACAGGAATTGGATGGCACCCACATATTTGGAGCTGACCTCTGCTCTTATGATCTCACACAGATATGTGACAGTCTCTTGGGACAGGCGCAGTCTACTAAGGGACGGGCATCTGACATCTGCAGAAATCTCAGGGGTTGCCAGTGACCCTGCCTACTGAGTAGACTCCTCTCTTCACAGGTGTTTGCTCTCAGTACATGCAATGGCCTCAGCCCCTCCCCAATAACCAGCCTGCAGTAGGCCAGTAGTTCCCTGATTTCCCTGTCCACTTGTCCTCCTGTCTCTCCTTGTGGCATTCTCTTGATCACTGGAGGACCCTCCTCCAAACTGGACAATTCCCGTCGCTGCCGCATCCCAACGATGTATCGGAGGCAGTTTTTAGCTGCCTGCTGCAAGCACAGGCACTCACAACCCTGCTTCCCTAAACAGAATAAATCACTGATACTGTGGCCCTACCAGGAGCATTACCCACTCAGGTGAGCACTGGTGAGCCAAAAATATCAGCCCCAACCTTGCAATTAACTAAGAAAATAAAACCGACAGGAATGAAAATTCAAGTACCTCCAATTCCTTCACTGACAAAGCCGTTGCGGCTCTTTTAAAGATGCATAGAGATTCCACCTTTGACCCGTTTGCACATTGTAATATCGGACATCCGACGTAAATGGCCGTCAATTGCTTTTTAATGACACCAATTGGCCCTTATACGGCCTTAAATCGGAGAGTGAGCTGCAACTCCATTTTTTCGACTGTCCAACGAGTGTAAAATAGAGATTCAGCAAAATGAGGTCAGGGACCTGGCCCGAAGTCATTGCCCGTCATGTTCTACGTCGGCTGCCTCGCGAGGGTGCCCAATTTGATTTGGAAATAATCAGGTCCTTATGGGGGAGAGTAGACTGCCAGAGGTCGTGGTCCATATCAGTACCACGACATAGTTATAAAGAGGGATGAGGTCCTGAAACCATATATTAGAGAAGTAGAAAAACGATTAAAAAGCAGGACTTTACTTGGCATCGGTATTCACCGAGGAGAGGGACATGACGGATGTTGAGGTTAGGAACAGATGTTTGATTACTCTAGGTCAAGTCGGCATAAGGAGGGAGGAAGTGTTGGGTATTCTAAAGGGCATTAAGGTGGACAAGTCCCCAGGTCCGGATGGGATCTATCCCAGGTTACTGAGGGAAGCGAGAGAGGAAATAGCTGGGGCCTTAACAGATATCTTTGCAGCATTCTTAAACACGGGTGAGGTCCCGGAGGACTGGAGAATTGCTAATGTTGTCCCCTTGTTTAAGAAGGGTAGCAGGGATAATCCAGGTAATTATAGACCGGTGAGCCTGACGTCAGTGGTAGGGAAGCTGCTGGAGAAGATACTGAGGGATAGGATCTATTCCCATTTGGAAGAAAATGGGCTCATCAGTGATAGGCAACATGGTTTTGTACAGGGAAGGTCATGTCTTACCAACTTAATAGAATTCTTTGAGGAAGTGACAAAGTTGATTGATGAGGGAAGGGCTGTCGATGTCATATACATGGACTTCAGTAAGGCGTTTGATAAGGTTCCCCATGGCAGGCTGATGGAGAAAGTGAAGGCGCTTGGGGTCCAAGGTGTACTAGCGAGATGGATAAAGAACTGGCTGGGCAACAGGAGACAGAGAGTAGCAGTAGAAGGGAGTTTCTCAAACTGGAGACGTGTGACCAGTGGTGTTCCACAGGGATCCGTGCTGGGACCACTGTTGTTTGTGATATACATTAATGATTTGGAGGAAAGTACAGGTGGACTGATTAGCAAGTTTGCAGACGACACTAAGATTGGTGGAGTAGCAGATAGTGAAGGGGACTGTCAGAGAATACAGCAGAATATAGATAGATTGGAGAGTTGGGCAGAGAAATGGCAGATGGAGTTCAATCAGGGCAAATGCGAGGTGATGCATTTTGGAAGATCCAATTCAAGAGTGAACTATACAGTAAATGGAAAAGTCCTGGGGAAAATTGATGTCCAGAGAGATTTGGGTGTTCAGGTCCACTGTTCCCTGAAGGTGGCAACGCAGGTAAATAGAGTGGTCAAGAAGGCATACGGCATGCTTTCCTTCATCGGACGGGGCATTGAGTACAAGAGTTGGCAGGTCATGTTACAGTTGTATAGGACTTTGGTTCGGCCACATTTGGAATACTGCGTACAGTTCTGGTCGCCACATTATCAAAAGGATGTGGATGCTTTGGAGAGGGTGCAGAGGAGGTTCACCAGGATGTTGCCTGGTATGGAGGGCGCTAGCTATGAAGAGAGGTTGAGTAGATTAGGATTATTTTCATTAGAAAGACGGAGGTTGAGGGGGGACCTGATTGAGGTGGACAAAATCATGAGAGGTATAGACAGGTTGGACAGCAAGAGGCTTTTTCCCAGAGTGGGAGTTTCAATTACTAGAGGACACGAGTTCAAAGTGAAAGGGGAAATGTTTAGGGGGGATATGCGTGTAAAGTTCTTTACGCAGAGAGTGGTGGAGTCTTTTAAGATGTATCTAGACAGATACAATAATGTGCAGGAAGAAAAGAGATACAGATCCTTAGAAAATAGGCGACATGTTTAGAGAGAGGATCTGGATCGGCGCAGGCTTGGAGGGCCGAAGGGCCTGTTCCTGTGCTGTAATTATCTTTGTTCTTTGTTTTTTGTACTTCCAATGTAGTAATCTCAGCAGTACTGGCACACGTGCGAATGGGTACAGAAATAGGAACATATAACAAATGAATGCATGGCTGGGGAGATGGTGCTGGAGGGAGGGGTTTAGATTTCTAAGACATTGAGAACAGTTCTGTGGCAGGTGGGACTTGTATACATTACCAGGACCGGGACAAATATTCTCGCAGTGAGATTTGATAATGCTGTTGGGGAGGGTTTAAAGTAGCTTGGCATGGGGATGGGAACCTGAGAGGGAAATCAGATCGCAGAAAAACAAAGCTGGTAATTGTATGAAGGAAAATAGTCAGCGAAATTGGAAGGCAGTGGAAACAAATGTCAGCATTAAATAGGGTAAGACTGAGGATAGGGAGCATTTTAGAATTCAGCGAAGGAGGACCAAAAATACTGATATAGAAAGGGAAACATACAATATGAAAGGACACTAGTGAGACACATAAAAGCAGGACTGTAAAGGTTTCTCCAGGTTTGTAAAAAACAATGATTGACAAAGTCAGATGTGTGGCCATTACAGATAGCGACACTAAGATTTATGATAGGGAATATGGAATTTGCAGTGAAAATAAAGAAATACTTTGTGTCTGTCTTCATGGAGGATGGTGCAATACAATACCCAGAATAGAGAACCATGAGACTAAGAGGAAAGGGGAACTGAAAGAAATTCACATCATTAAAGAAGTAGTACTGAAAGTTTGCTAAACATCTGGGCATGATCATCTGCATCTGAGAGTGCTGAAAGTGGTGGCTGCAGAGATAAAGAGATAACGTCTGCATTGTTCTATAGATTCTGAAACTGTTCCAGAGGATCAGAAGGTAGCAAATGTAACCATACTATTTACGTAACGAGGGAGAGAATAAAAGGGATCTACAGACCTGTCATCAGCAGGAAAATGCTGGAATCTATGCTTGGCCTCCAGCTGTTCACAATCAATGTCAGTGATCTGGATGTGGGTAACAAATGCAATATTACTAAGTGTAGCAATGATGCAAAACTAGGTGGGAATGTGAATTATGAGGCAGATGCAAAGAAGCTTCAAAGGGAATTAGTCAGGCTAAATGAGTGAGCAGGAACCAGGCAGATGGAATATAATATGGAAAAATGTAATATTTTCCACTTTGGCAGGGAAGAACAGAAAATCAGAGTATTTCGTAAACGGTTGGAGATTGGGAAGTGTTTATGCCCAAAGGGACATTGGTGTCCTTGTTCATAAATCCTGGAAAACTAACATTCAGGTGCAGCAAGTAATTAGAAAGGCACATGGTATATTGACTTTTCGTGCAAAAGGATTTAAGTGCAGGACTAAAGAATTCTTGCAGAATTTGTATAGAGCCTTGGTGAGACAGCACCTGGGATATTGTGTGCAATTCTGGTCTCCTTCTGTGAGGAAGTATATACTTGCCATAGAAAGTGAAAAGAAGGCTCACCAGACTGATCGCCTGGGATGACGACATTTTCCTATGTGGATAGAGTGAGTAGCCTGGGCTGATATGGACGAATGAGAGGTACTCTCATTCAAGCATACAAAATTCTTAATGGACCAACAAGGTAGATGCAGTAAGGGTGTTGTACCTGGCTGGGGTGTGTGTTTAGAACTAGGAGACACAATCTCAGATTAAGGTCTGAGATGAAAAGGAATACATTTACTCAGAGACTGGACGTCTTGTGAATTCACTACCCAAAGGACAGTGAAGGCTCAGTCACTGGGTATGTTAACGACAGGGGTCGATAGACTTCTGGATATAAAATATATCAAGAGATATGGGGATCATGTGCAAAATGGTGTTAACGTAGATCAGCCTTGATCTCATTGAATGCTTGGGCCGTCTCGAGGAGCCGAATGGCCAGCTCCTCCTCCTCTTATTTCATATGTTTCTGTGTTTCTACACTCTGTGTCCGTGTCTTACTGTCCAGGTGATGAAGGTTTATTGTAAGACAATATTAGAGTTCCTGTATCTTTCAAGTCTGTGTCTGTCTCCCACTGTGCAGGTTATGAAGGTGTTTTTTAGGACTGTATGAGTATATTTGTACCTTCGATTGACGATGTGTCGTTGTCTCACTGTCCAGCCAATGCAGCAATGTCCTGGGGCTGAGATGATTGGCCTTCAACAAACACAATCATCTTCATTTTTGCTTGATGACCCCAAACAATGTAAAGCTTTCCCCCTGATTCCGATTGACTTTAAATGTTATCTCCTTGATGCCTCTCTCGGCTGAATGCTGCCTTGATGTTAAGGGTAGTATTTGTACCTCAGCTCTGGAATTCAGCTCTGTTTTCCATGTTTGGACCAAGGTTGTAATGACGTCTGGAGTCTTGTGCCCCTGACGGAACACAAACTGAGCATTGCTAATGAGGTTATTGCTGAATAAGTTTCCCTTGAATGAATGCAACAAAGCAATAAGTAGGGGCAAGAATAGACCAAATGGCCCACCGAGCCTGCACCGATATTCAATCAGATCATGATTGATCGTAGGCTTCAACTCCACTTTCTCACTAGCTCGCCATATCTCTTGATTCCCTGAGAAACCTAAAATCTGTCTATTCCAGCCAGCCTTAAACACATTCAGCGATGGAGCATCCACAGCCCTCTATCATTTCCGCAATCCCCATGACAACTTCGCCTGCCTCTGCTTCCAACGGACCAATGTTTATCTTGGCTATTCTCCTCCTTCTTATATACCTAAAAAGACTCTTACAGCCCCTTTTTGTATTACTGTCCAGTTCACATTTTTTCCCCTTTTTATCAAACATTTTGGTGGTGCTTTACTGATTTCGAATAAACTCCCAATTCTCAGACTGCCTACTTTTTTACAACATAGTCAGCCTCTCCTTTTAATCTAATGCTATCGTTAATTTGTTGAACATTTCGATTTTTTAAAGGTTTCTCGCTGTTCATTTGCTGCCATACCTTTAAATCTATTTACCCAATTTACCTTAGCCAATTATCCCTACTACCTACGTAATTGGCTGAACAACGTACATCAGCCAAGAGTGACGTCTCAATTCATTCCATCTTCGCTGCCTCCGGAGAATCCCTGGCATCAGGTGGCAGGACCGTATCTTCAACACGGAAGTCCTCCAGGCAGTCAACATCGCCAGCACATACACCCTACTAAGCCTGAGATAGCTTGGCCATGTGAGCCGCATGGAAGATGGCAGGATCCCCATTGTACAACGAGCTCGTCACTGGTACCAGACCCACCGGCCGTCCATGTCTCCGCTTTCAAGAAGTCTGCAAACGCGACACGAAGTTCTGTGACATTGATCACACGTTGTGGGAGTCAGTTGCCATTGATCGCCAGAGCTGGCGGGTAACCATAAAGGCGGGGATAAAGCGTGGAGAGTCGAAGAGACTTAGCAGTTGGCAGGAAAAAGACAGAAGCGCAAGGGGAGAGCCAACTGTGTAACAGCCCCAACAACCAATTTTATCTGCAGCACCTGTGGAAAAGTCTGTCACTCTAGAGTTGGCCTTTATAGCCACTCCAGGCGCTGCTTCACAAACCACTGACCACCTCCAGGCGCTTACCCATTGTCTCTCGAGACAAGGAGGCCAAAGAAAGAAGAAGAAAAGGAAAGCATGATTAACCTGAAGATACATGTTTATGATTGGAGTATATAACTTCAAACTTACATGAACTTCAATGGTATTATGATCAGAATGTCACAGTGAATCTTTTATGGTAACAATACTAATTAACCCTGCATCATTACACAATTCCTGATCAAAGATACATTTATCGCTAGTCAGTTCCACAAAGTATTTCTCCAAGGAACTTTCCAAAAAACCTTCTACAAACTCATGTATTCGACCACTCTTGGTAATTAAACTGTCCCAGCCTTTATGAAGATTGAAGCACCCCACAATTTTTACATTGCCTTTGTTACAAGTTCCAATGATTTCCTGGTTAATACTCTGCCCAACTGGAAAGTTACTTTTAGGGTACTATAAAATACTCTTATCAGTAGTTTTGATTCTTGCTTTTCCGAACTTCCACCCCCACCCCCCATACTGATATTAATAAATAATGTTTTGAGGCCAGTTACTGCTATTCTGCCTGTCCTTCCAAAATATTGGGTATCCTGGAATATTTGTTCCCCACCCTTGATCACCTATAATTAGGTTAGGAGATAAGTCAATAAAGATGTAGTGGCAGTCATTTAAGGGGATATTTCAAAATACACTTAATATATATATTCCAATGAGAAAGAAAGACAAAATACAAGGGGACGATCCACCATCCATGGTAAACTAAAACAAATAAGATAGGATCAAATATAAAGATAAAGTGCAAAGATGCTTGGAAGGTCAGAAGATTGGACAGAATGTTAAACAGAAAACAGCAAATAATGCCCGGAAGATGAATACGGGTGGGAAGAATATTATTTTGTCTTTGCAATGGCGATTAGAATTAAATAATTTCCCTCTATTTGTGCCATTAATTCATCTATCTTACTGAAGATGATTCAAGCATCCACCTAGAAGGACAAGGGCAGAAGATGCATGGGGACACCACCACATGCAAGTTCCCCTCCAGGCCACACTCCATCCTGAATTGCAATGGTACCACCGTTACTTCACTGTTGCTGGGTCAAAATCCTGGAACTCCCTTCCGAACAGGACTATGGGCGTACCTACCCGACATGGACTGCAGCAGTTCAAGAAGGCAGCTCTCCACCAACTTCTCAAGGGCAATTGCGGATGCACAATAAATGCTGTCTGGTCAGCGACGCCCACATCCCATGAACGAATAAGAAAGCACATATTAATTTATTTTTGTTTACTTCTATTCCATGCAATGGCATTATTCTCTGATGCACAATTCTGTGTCAAACGCTCTGTCCCTTCATGTCCCATTATGCTTATCTTTTCCCACAAAGCTATCCTGTCCTTATTCCACGACTTTTCTTTTTGTATTTCTAAATCTCCCATAACACGAATCACAGCCCCCAGCCACCCATCCCCCCCCCCCCCCCCCGAACATCTGATAGTGATGTTTATATGCTCTATCCCTTCCTGACACATTCGGATTATCATAAACTTAATGCCATCTTGCTCTATTGCCTTCTCCTCTCTTTGTTAATTATCACATCTTCCTTCAATTGCTTCCTCTCCTCCACGATTTAATTTAAAGCCATCTCTAATGCCCTAATATATGACGCACAAAAATACTGGTCCCGACAAGGTTCAGGTGTGGCTCACTGCTCCAGCCCCCACTTTCCCCAGTATTGATGCCAGCGCCACATGAATTGAAACCCATTCTCCCACACCAATCTTTGAGTCACGCATGGAACTCTCTCTGAACAGTATATTACACTAAAATAATGGCAATTATTAGCGCATGAAAGCAGAGATAACTAACCTGAACTGGCTAATTAGGGTAAGGACAGATCAGCAGAGATGCAGTGGCAGACATTTACAGGGATATTTCAGAATACATTCAATAAATAATTTCCAATCAGATCGAAACATTTCAAGGGGAGAACCCACCATAACTAAATCAAGTTGAAGATAGCATAATGCTTCAAGAGAAAAAGCATATAATTGCACAAAGATCGCTGGCCGGTCAGAATACTGGGCAGAATATAAAAAATCCCGAAAGAAATGGCGAAACGATTAACAAGGAGGGAAAGGAGAATACGAGAGTAAGCCAGCTAGAAATATAAAAGCAGAATATAAGACTTTCTATACATATTTGAAAATTAAAAGTGTTGATAAAGTGAGCAGTGGTCCTACAGAAAGTGAGTCTGGGACATTAAGCATGGAAAATAAGGAGATAGCATATGAATGCAGCAACTATTTTGTTTGGGTCTTCAATCTAGAGGATACAAGTAATATCCCAGAAATAGCTGTAAATCCGGAAATGGAAGGGAGGGAGGAACTGAATAAAGTTACAATCACCAGGGAAGTGGTAATAAGCAAATTGTTGGAGCTGAGGGCTGCCAGGCCCATGAGTCGGATGGACCTCATACTAGGGTCCTTAAATAAGTGGTTTTCGAGATAGTTGATGTGTTGGCTTTAGTTTTCCAAAATTTAATAGATGCCGGGAAGGTTCCTTTCGAATGGAAAATCGCAAATGTAACTCCTTCATTCATAAAGGGAGGGAGGGAGAAAGCAGGAAACTGTAGGCCAGTTAGCTTAATATCTGTCATAGGGAGACACTATAGCAAGGCACGTAGAAAAAAAAATCAAGGAAATTAGGCAGAGTCAACATGGTTTTTCGATAATGAAATCACGTTTCACCAATTTATTGGAGTTCGTTGAAAGAGTGACATGCAGTGTGAATAAAGGTGAACCAGGGATGTACTGTACATAGATCTCTCGGAGGCATTTGATAGGGTGGCACATCAAAGGTTATTGCCGTCAATAAAGCCTCATGCTGCATGGAGTAAAATATTGTCATGGATGGAAGATTGGCTGGTGAACAGGAAACAGTGAGTAGGGATAAATGGGTTATTTTCTAGTTGGCAAGATGTAGCTAGTGGTGTGCTACAGGGATCAGTACTGGGGCCTCAACATTATTCCAATTTTATTGAACAAAGTGATTCCTGACAACGCAGAATGCCAGTGACGTCATGAGGCTGCGCCGCGGTGCGCACATGCGCAGACGGTCTCCAAATCCCTCTGCTCCTGCACCCCATTTAGAATTGCACCCATTATTCTATACTGTATCTTCATGTTCTTCCGACCAAAATGAATTACTTCACATTTCTACATTTTGGTTCACGCTGCGTGATATCAAGACAAGACTGATGGTACTGAATACTGCAAAGGCTATTGGACTGACAACATTACGGGAATACTACTGAAGACCTGTGCTCCAGAACTTGCTGCGTCCCGAGCCAAGCTGTTCCAGTATAGCTAGAATACTGGTATCTACCCGGCAATGCAGACAATAGTCCAGGTATGTCCTGTACACAAAGATCATGACAAATCCAATCAACTCTCAAACATCAGTTATGTGATGGAAGGTGTCATCGACAGTGCCATCAGGCGATAACCTGCTCAGTGATGCTGAGTTTGGATTACGCCAAGGCCACTCAGCTCCTGACCTCATCACAGCCTTGGTTCAATCATGGACAAAAGAGCTGAACCCAAGAAGTGAGGTGAGACTGACTGCCCTTGACATCAAAACAGCATTTGACCGAGTGTGACATCAAGGAGCACAAACAAAACTGGAGTAAATGGGAATCAGAGAAAAACCCTCCGCTTGTTGGCGTCATACCTAACGTAAAGGAAGATGTTTGTGGTTGTCGGAGCACAATCATCTCAGTTCCAGGACACCACTGCAGGAGTTCGCCAGGGTTGTGTCCTAAGACCAACCATCTTCAGCAGTTTCCTCAATGACTTTTCCTCCACCATAAGGTCAGATGTGGAGATGATTCACTGATAATTGCACAATGTTCAGCAATATTCACGACTCTTCAGATACGTAAGCAGTCTATATCGAAACGTATCAAGACATGGATGATATCCATGTCTTGGGCTGATATGTTGTTGGTAAGATTCGCGTCACATAAGTTCCACACAATGAAAACGAGAGAATCTAAACATCACCTCTTGACATTCAATGACATTATGATCGTTGAATTCCCCACTATCAACATCCTGGGGATTACCATTGACCAGAAACTGAACTGGAGTAGCCGTATTAATACTGTGGCCACAAGCGCAGGTCAGAGGCTAGGAATCCTGCGGCGAGTAACTCATCTCCTGACACCCAAAACCTATCCACCATCTACAAGGCAGAAGCCTGGAGTGTGATCGAGTATTCTCCACGTTCGTGGATGGGTGCAGCTCCAACGCACTCAAGAAGCTCTACATCATCCGGAGAAAGCAGCCCACTGATTCTCACCCCATCCACACACATTCACTCCCTCCATCAACAACGCACATTGGCAGCAGTGTGCACCATCTACAACATGCACTGCAGCAATGCACTAATACTCCTTAGACAGAAAATTTCGAACCCGCGACCTGTACCACCTTGAAGGACAAGGGCAGCAAATGCATCGGAACGCCACTACCTGTTAGCTTCCCTCCAAGTCACACACCATCCTGAATTGGAACTGTGTCGCCATTTCTTCTTTGTTGTTGGGCTAAAATCCTGGGATTCCCTTCCTAAGCAATGTAGGTGTACCTACCCCTCATGGATTGCAGTGGTTCAAGAAATCAGCGCACCACCACCATCTTAAAGGCAATTAGGATGGGCAATAAATGCTGGCCCAGCCAGCGACTTCCACATCCCATGAACGAATGAAAAGAAATAAAAAATACTCTGACTCCCATTGACACCCGCTGTGAGGTCTATCCCAGAGGCTACACTTACTACTCTACTAGTCAGTCCATTCTCAGCGCCCGATGTCTGGTCAGCCAGAGTCCTCTGCACAGCCAGTGGTGCAGCGCTCTGACTGGATCCAACCATGCTCCAGTCTCTGAACAGATCCTGGTAAAATAGAGGCAACTCAGTCAGAAAGGTGTGGCTCACAGCTGCCGTTGGGAGCTGTGTGTTGTCTTGAAGGCAGTGCCCCGGTATAAAAAAAATACGTTGCCAGCGCTCACCATCTGGGATGGCACTGGACATACAGGTATCTATGCAACGTCTGAAGGTGGAGAGTCACAGCTTGGGTAGATATGCACACCAGTGATGACTGCCCACCTCAAACGTGAGAGTCAGTACCATAACAGATACCCAGTGTTTCCTCTTGTCCCAGAAGAATTTAACAAGTTTGTTCTGTACCTTGGTGGCAAAACAGACAGCAAAATCACCAAAGTGACTTTGACCATACACCCTTCAGTGGCATACAAAAGTTGGATCCGAGCCACAAAACGTGGACCAAGACTGAACACGGGCAGAGTTCCAAAAAATATATTACTGATATACCTTGTCGAACGCCTTCTCCTGATCGAGGGAGAGAAAGACAACTGATGGACAAGTAGTAACAAGAAGTTACAAGTAATAACAAGGAAGATAGACGAGGATAGTGCAGTTGATGTGGTCTACATGGAGTTTAGCAAAACTTTTGACAAGGTCCCACATGCCAGACTGGTTAAAAAAAACATGGGATCTAGGGAAATGCAGCAAGGTGGATATAAAATTGGCTCAGTGGCTGGAAACAAAGGGTAATTGATGATGGGTGATTTTGCGACTGGAAGGCTGTTTCCAGTGGCATTTCACAGGGCTCAATACTCGTTCCCCTGCATTTTTGTGGTATACATTAACGATTTGGATGCAAATGTGGGGGGCATGATCAGAATGCTGCAAATGTGGGGGTTGGGGGGTGGGGGCAGAAGACACAATGATTAGCCATGTAGATAGCGAGAATAGCTGTAGGCTGCATGATAATATTGATGGTCTGGTCAGATGGGCAGAAAAGTGGCAAATGGAATTCAACCCGGGGGAGGGTGTGGTGATGCTTTTTGGGAGGTCAAACAAGGGAAAGGAATACACGATTAATGGAAAAATACTGAGAAGTGTAAAGGAAGTAAGGGACCTTGGAATGAATGTCCACAGGAATGAATGTCCACAGATCTGTAAAGGTAGCAGGACAGATCCATAAGGTGGTGAAGAAGGTATATGGAATCCTTTCCTTTATTGACCAAGGTATAGAATATAAGAGCAGGGATCTGTATAACTTATTGGTTAGGCCACAGATTGAGTACTGTGTGCACTGCTTGTCGTCTCATTACAGAAAGAAACTAATTGCACGAGAGAGGGTACAGGGGGGATTTACGAGGATGTTAACAGGTTTGGAAAAATTCAGCTATGAAGAAAGATTGGACAGGCTGGGGTTATTCTCCTTGGAAAAGAGAAGGCTGAGGGGAGATCCAATTGAAATGTATAAAATTTTGAGGGCCTGGATAGTGTGGAGGTGAAGGGCCTATTTAACTTAACGGCGAGTTCATTGATTAGGGGGCATAGGTTTACAGTGATTGGTAGAAAAAGTAGAGGGGAGTTGAGGAAAACCTTTTCACCCAGAGAGTAGCGGGGGTCAGGAACTCACTTCCTCAAAGGGTAGATGAGGCAAAAACCGTCAGCTCATTCAAATGGAGTCTTGATGTGTACCTCAAGTGCAGTAATCTGCAGGGCTATGGACCAAATACCGGAAACTGGAATTAGAAAGGGTGAATTATTTTTCGGCTGGCACCGACACGATTGGCCAAGTGGCCTCTTCCTGTGCCTGAACTTTTTACCCCTGATTCCAAACCAGTCCTCTGGGAAAGATAAATCATTTCCTGGAACAGGTGGATATTGATCAGTATTGACTGGCCGGGGACATTGGGTCAAGGTGCGTTATGTGGGTCACCATGGAACCCAAGTGGATAGACATACCTCGGGAAAAGATATATAATCTGCACCGAGGCATGAGACTTGGCGCCAGTAATTTGCAGGCCGGGAACACTCCGCATGTCCAAACAGGGTAATGACTGCCCCATGCCACAACAGGAGCAACTCACCCACGACCGTCCTGACGTTCCTCCACAACCTGTACATAATCGCTCCACAGGACGCCCCAGAACGTCCTGAGGAACTCCAAGGATAGCCTTTCCAGTCTTGGGAATTTGCCCCTCGAGAGCTTGTGGAGGCTTTCAGTCACTACACCAATATTTGTGGAGGCTATAACAGTTTGTCGCCCTCCTGGCTGCCTTCACAGGTCCTCCCACGAAACTCAGCATGCATCCACACTGGATGGATCTCGAGAGAGTAATATGCCATAATAGGTAGGGACCAAGAGGCCTATTCTCCCTAGATGTATGATGGTGGATCCGCATACAGTCAGCATCTCAACGATCTTCTTCGGAACCCACTGCCATTTTTCCTGCAAATAGAACGGTAAGGCGCAGACCAAACATTCCAGAATCTAGATGTGCGAACTTAAGTGTGGATCTCGGGACTCTAGGAGCTGCAGGTCCTTCAGTACGCCCTTCTGCACTATCCCCGCCTGCCACAGGGCCAATTCCACAATGGCCTGCCTCTCCAGGTCCCCGACCTTGGCTTCTTGCTCGACCCCGTTGCAAATTCTTGAGAGAGGAAACGATGTTTATCTTGTCCACATCCAACCATAGCTCCAAGGAGGGGAAGCACCCAGCTTCCTTCTCCAATCTGCCCAGAATCCATGGAAAGATTCCTGGAATCACTCGGCCTCCAGCAACTGGTTGTGAAAGTGACCAGTACGACAATGTCAACCATGTGCAGAGCTGAGTGACTTCCATCCACAAAAGGCGGTGGTCGGCGTACAGTACAATCCACATGGAGGACATTGAGTTGCAGGAGCCGTATGCCAGCGAAACATAGTGGCGATCAATTTGGGAGCCTTCTCCCTCAAACCACCAGGCGAAGGGGCTGGAGTCGGTATGGAGATTCCGCCAAATGTCCACCAAGTCGAGGGAGCTGATGAGTTCCCTGAAATTCACCACCAACTCTTGGCTGCGCTGGGGGCCAGAAGGATCCCTCGCCTTGTGATTGCAGTGGAAATTCTCAGAGCACCGAGGATGAAGCACTCACCAGTATCAATGGAGTTCAAGAGAGCGGACACTTCTTTAAAGAATCTGCTTACAATGCACTTGTCCTGGGCACATGCACGTTCATGACGTGGAGGGATACGCCATCCAAACGAAAGGCGAGATGGAACAAGCGGCAGGGCACGAGATACTTAACCCCCAAGATCTCCAGCTTAAACATCGGGACCAATAATATAGCCATTCTACTAGAAATAGGGATTTGGTGACACATGTAGATGACACATTGCCGCTCCTGGTGGCTTCATCTCCCAGAACCATGAGATTTTCCTGCAGAAGGCTGACCAAATACCCCACGTCTCTGAGGGTTGGGGAATTGTGAAATCTGTGGAGAGATCCCCGCTGCCGTTGATGTTGATGCTGGCTATGATTATCCTCACGTCAAATGTACTTTTATCCCAGCACCAACACCTTATTGTGAGGAGTGAGTCCCACCACCAACACTTCACAATGAGGAGTGAGTCACACCACCGACCCCTTACCATGAGGAGTGAGTCCAACCACCAGCCCATTAATATGAGTGAGTTTAAGTACTCCTCATCGTCCAGTACCTCAGCAACCAAGAATATTGAACCGGCGCCACATGCCATTTTTCATGTCTGTGCCAGTACCACACTCTTGCGGGTGGCATGATTGACCTGATGTACAGCGCCATATCTGGCTGCTGGTCGAGGGCTAGCTGAACTTTAGGCAGTCTGTGAGTCTTGCCATTGGGATCAGAGGAGACTTGATAAGTGGCGCAAGATCTCTACTGCCTCACTGGAGATAGATTCAATATCTTCCTCCGTGCACCATACCGAGTTCCCAGTCTCCTCCAGGTAGTCACCGCTAGTGGCCAACACTCTGTAGGGCTGACCTCCCTTCTCCGGCATCTGACCCCGCCTCAAGCAGAATTTCAGCACCAGGATCGATATCAAAGGAAGTCCCTGGGCTCCTTTGGGGAAACTGAACCTATGGGCGCCAGCTGTTTTGGATCCCACGCCACCTCTGTCCCCGGGTTAGTGAGGAGCCCAAGTTGATGGATGTTCCTACTCCAGAATTCCAGCAACCAGAGGTGGAGAAGTGAGGCTATCTCTCAAACTGTCACCCCCCACAGTACCAGTAGGATGGGGAAATACTTACATTTTCAATAAGCCTTTTGGGTCAAGTACATGTCGAGTGGCAGCAGCAGGCGAACAAACGGACTGACCCTACCAGCCCAAGTCCTTCCCCACCCCCTTCCAGGGCATCCATTCCAGTGGCAGATGGAGGGCTCTCCCCTGTTGGATCCAACTTTCTCCTGGTAGATCCATCGGCTCCTCCACCACAGGCAGGCCAGCTCCCCTCCCCTCAGGAAGTGCCAAATTTACAGGGGCTTCCCAACAACTCCACCCCCCCACTCTGTCTTGAGGGAAATAAGGCTGCCATCCAGGGCGCGAAGCTCTCATGGTGCTGGCGGTGGGGGGATCCCGAGGACCCGCGCCAGAAGATGGATCCCGTAACTCAGGGGCGCATCCTTCTCTTTTTCCGGGGGGTGTACTGAGGCTCAGACACATCCATCACCGTAGAGATCGCTGTCTCAACCCCTGCATCCCCCTTCAGTCAAGATGTCTCCAGCCTGAGCTCAGCCACAGTGTAAACAGGTTTCCCTAGATTCAGGCTCTGTGGTGAGCTCATGACGAAATTGTCCTGTGTCCAGCAGATGAGGGGTTATAATTTGTGCTTTACACCATGCCTTCGTTCCACGGATTGTCCAGCCCCTCTCTACTCGAACAGGCTTTGTAGTGTCTGTTGCAGGTGTTGTGGGAATAGGGAGAGGCGGGTGTGCACCACCCTGGGCCACCAAGGTAGAGTTCGAGACTGGAAGGTTGGAGCAATTCTTAAATAGCTGGAAGTGGAAGGAGAAGACGTGCCATTGGCAGTTCTTCCGAAGACCGGGAAGATCTGGTGTTGTCCCCGATCTCACCTTCCCTCGATGCAGCAGGTGAGGGGGGAGGAACTCACAGGGAATAAAGGGCAGAATGTTGTATAATATTGTGGCCTGCGCAGTGGACCCCAATGGGCCCACTGGCAGCAATGACCCGGCCATAGATAGTCCCTTTCTTTAGACTAGGGACAAAGCCCAATCAGTAATTCGGGAACATACATCCTTCCCATACATCTTCAAGGCTGTGACAGTGACCGAGGGGCTGGCAACCTGGGGCACTACCTTCACGCAAACAACAAGAGACATTGACAGTGGGCATCGCTCTTTACACTATGGCTACTTGTGATTAATCTGAATGGCGACGGGGCCACCAGGGGTGGGGCTGCATAGGTGTGAGTGGGCCTCACTGGTGCAGATAGACTTGTCTTTGGTTCAAGAGCTAAAGTCAACCCCAATTGTATGCCCGTAATCTAAAAGAAAAACTTTGTGTGAATAATAAATAATTACACGCATAAATAAATAAATATGGAGCGGCTGACTGTATAGAGAAAAAAGGAGAGCCAGTCTGAGAGTGATGATTTTGCTTCACAGAGATGGCATCCAGACAACACTTTAAACATTCTTTGACAGCACTCTTGGTCTTACATTCTTCTGGTTTAGGGGAGCCATCTTCACTTGTTTCAGCTAAAGATGTACTATCTGACTCTTACTCACTCCATAGCCAGGCACCTCCAACTGACCCAAGGTTGGAAATTGGAGTGGGAACGGAGCGTTCCTGTGTGCTTAATGCAACTGCACAGTTACATGGAGAATTGTACAGCTCCGCCGCTTGCTCTTCCGGCCTCTTCCATCACCCTTAACATTCCAAATCAAATGAATGACTGGTGGTCTACACGCACCTCCAACCACATTCTTGTGTTTTAAAACTCCCTTCCTTTCAGTAACAGTTGTTGTAAAAAAGCTATCTCTCTCTCTCACACCTCATCACTCTCTCCTCTTCTGCACCACCTCCATCTGTCTGCAGGGGTCTGCTATTGCTCGTTGTTGTACTCAGCAGTCCCATTTATATGGCAGCCAACCCAGTGCTGTACCATGCTGGGATTGTTTGATGTGACAGTTTATGGGAAGGTATATTCTGTACCTACCTCAATCCCTGATTCGAACCTAGGTAACATAAGAATAGTGAAATCACCAGCTATTATTCTACATTTTTTCTACACTTTTCAATTTCTCTTCACCTTCTTACCACATTTATTATGCTCACATTTCTCCACATTATATTTCAACTGCCATTATGGTTCGAAGAAGGTAATGGGTGTCACATCGTATCTCCGATTCTCTAATCGTGCTCAATTCTGCTGCATGGTGATAAAACAGCAAGGAACCTGGTGTTGGGCAAACTACCGCCACAACACAGCGCTCTTGTACTTCAATTATCCTGCAATACAAGCCAATATTTAAATATTGGTCCAAGTTTGGAACTAACTTCTGCAAATGGAGAAATTATGTTAAGTGAATAGTTTACTTCGAAATCTAGGAGTGGTCGATTTTTCTTAACCATCAGTATGAACCAATATTGGGCAAAGACAGCTATAAGAAGTTAAACCACAGATCAGCCATGATCTCATTAAGTGGCTGCAGTGGCTCGAGGGGTTAAATGGCCTCGTCCTCCCCCTATGTCCTATGCCAAATATGCTTATTTCTCTCCATGAGCGTCCACTATTTCTGTCCTTTGTGTTTGAACATGCGTGATAATCGCCAAATACCATTCAGCCATTCGTTCATGATGGCCATTTACTGGGATATTCATGAGTGTCTGAGACCCCATTATGGAATAATTGTTCTGCTGTTCAAAGAGCTCAAACAGGAGGAGGGTTAATGAAGGAGAAGGAATGTGGGAAGGGTAATAGTGAAGACTCCTCTTAATGCCACACCTTGTCCTTGGCCTGCACCTCATGTCCGCCAACAGTTACCTCTTGCCCCTTACACACTGGATCTTTGTCGTGTGTCTACACCACTCTCAGTAAGAAATAGTGCCCTGGCCTAAGTACATTGGCGCTCAACCAGCAAACCCTTCCCCAACACCCCTCTTCCACCCCCCCCCGCCCACGCACACACCCACCCCGTGCTGCTACTGGGGCATTTTCAAATCCCCAGCGATTCCTTGTCACATTCAATTCCTGCAAGTCTAGGGACATATGACTTTCATGGACTGGAAACACTGGGGCCCACCTCTGGTCTGCTCTCAGTTCTTTTGTTTATTAATTAATTGCATAATTGATCTAACTGGATATTTAATCGTGTTCTTGAAATGCTCTCCGAACTTGGGCTGAGTCAAACACAAATAAATACAATTGTGCAGCAACTTAAAATTCGCAGCATAACTCCAGCTGTTCGAAAGATATGTTCAGAATTGTTGTAATCACTGGAATTTGCTCCTGTCATGATATAATATAAGAAAACTATAGCAGTTATCAACGACAGAAGTATGAAGCTACCGGATATGGTGACGAGTAAAATCACAGATTTCCTTCTGTTCTCCACCTCAGGATCACTGCCATTCTCTCTATTTTTCTGACTCATCAACCCATTCATGGACCTGACTGGCCATTTAAATGTGTCTGACAGTTAAAGCGTTGACCAACATAATTAAAGTGAATGAGAGCAATGGGGTTAAAATGGCATCAAACCAGTGAAATCGCACCCAGTACAGTCATAAAGTTATACAGAACAGAAACAGGCTCTTCGGCCCATCGTGCCTATGCCGGACATCAAGCACCTCAGTATTCTAATCCCATTTTCCAGAAGTTGGGACCGTAGCCTTGTATGCTATGACGTTTCAAGTGCTCATACAAATACTTATTAAATGTTGTGAGGGTTCCTGCCGCTACCACTTCTTCAGGAAGTGTGATCCAGATTTCAACCAACCTCTGGGTGAAAATTTATTTCCTCAAATCCCCTCTAATCTTCCTGCACCTTATCTTAAATCTATGCCCTCTGGTTATTGACCCCTCCGCTAAGGGAAACGTTTCTTCCTATCTAACCTATCAATGCCCCTCATAATTTTGTATAACTCAATCATATTTCCCCTCTGCCTTCTCTGCTCTGCGGAAAACAATGCGAAGCTTTTCAGTCTCTCTTCATAACTGCAATGCTCCAGCCCAGGCAATAACTTGGTTTTATACGATAGCCACACAGTACAATATCTGTGATCCATAGATAATTAAGTACAAATTGGCAGGGGTTTTTTTTTAAACAAAGAAGAATGCAAGTAGTTGCTGAACCTACAACTGCAGTTTTCTTGATGCAATATTTAGAATTCAGATTCTGGCCACAAATTGCCACAAATCGGTCAAAGGAGAAAGCGACAGTGAACCAGATGGAAAGTCTGTGGCTGCATGGTACAGGACATCGATAACTCTATACACAGGGGTGAGGTACAGGGAATATCCCGGGATATAAAAATAACTAAGCCGCTTCAGCCGGACCGCGTTGATAATGAAAAATAGATCCGCCATTGCCATGGCCATCAGGTATCAAGTGGTGCAGGTGGAGAGGCCGCACTTCGCCCTCTAACAGAGAGAAGGGGGAAGGGACTGTAAATTACTGAATAAACATTCTCCGTCTCTGACCCAGACAGTAAAGGCCGGATTTTCGCACCAATAACAGGTGACTTCGGGGTGAGTCATCGATTAAAATTGAAAAATCTCAACCTTGACAAGAACCGGCCTCCAAATACAACCCAACCCCTCCCCGACCCTGCAACCACTAATATTTTCGAGAATAATGGATTCAATTCAGGGGTGGACAGACAGCCATTCCCATGAGGCAGGTAGGCAATCTAACATTTTACTGAAGCTTCAATTCTCCGATTTCTCTTTTTTACAGGTATAACTCTGACTGGTGGGGATTCACATAATATTATGCATCAAACACAACCCACGACTGGCGATCAAAACCATCTTCCAAAACCAATATCCCTGTGATCACAGCACCCCGAGGGTTGAACACTCCCCAGGATGGAACCCGATCAAGAATCAGACCCCAGCTAGGATCAATCACTCCTGAGAATCAGACTCTACATGGGCTCAAACCGTCCCAAGAATCAGACCCTACCTAGGATCAAACTCTCCAAAGAATCAGACTATACCTATGATCAAACCATACCTCGAATCAGACCCCATCTAGGATCAAACCCTCCGCAGAATCAGACGCTGAGGATTAGTCCTTCCCAAAATAAGAACCTACCTCGGATCAAACCATCTCCACAATCAGACCCTACCAAGGGTCAAAACCTCCCTAAAATCAGACCCCACCTAGGATTAAACCCTCACCAGAGTCAGACACGACCGAGAATCAAACCCTCCCTTGAATTGGACTCTGCCAAGATCGGCCAGGCATAGGATAGGAATCCCCCTGGAATCATATCATTCATATCCAGGATCAGATATCCCTCCTGGAATCATTTCGTTAAGCCTGATGTTCAAAATTCCAGGTGATCAGCAGCCCCCTCTGTGTTGTGGATCTGGCACTCCCACCATCCCCTTCCCATTGCCAGACTCAGACCATGCTCCAGGTTAGGCGACCTCTCCCCGGGTTTGCGAGTTGGCAGCAGAGCAATCATGGACATCGCCACTCTCATCCCGTCTGGATTTGGGGATTGGACTCCACGTTATCAGACGGCACTAGCAAATCCTGTGGTCCTGAGGCCTGCAACAGAGTCCTCCCTGCCCGACTGGAAGGAAAGCCTGTCAATCAGGATGACTGTCAAGGAAAAAACAGGCCGTCTGTGCAGTTAAAACTGTGAAAATCCACGTCCCAGCTGTGTCACTCAACCATGTTAATATTCTGGCCTTAGCATTTGAGCAAATCCAAATACCAAAGCTGCTGCAAATATGATAAAACTGGGAGGATGTTGAGAACATTCAGCAGGTCAGGCCGCATCTGTGGAGTGATAAACAAAGCAGTTTTTGTTAGGTATGTCCAGGAAGGTTTCCTGACTCAATATGTAGATTGGGCGACTAGATGGGAGGCGAAGCTGGATTTGGTGCTTGGCAACGAACCAGGCCAGGTGACAGATCTCTCGGTGGGAGAGCATTTCGGTGATAGTTATCACAACTCCCTGACCTTTACTATAGTCATGGACAGGGACAGGAGCAGACGGGATGGGAACATATTTAATTGGGGGAGGGGGAATTACAATGCTATTAGGCAGGAACTGGGGAGCATTAATTGGGAACAGATGTTCTCAGGGAAATGCACGACAGAAATGTGGAGGTTGCTTAGAGAGCACTTGCTGCGACTGCTGGATAGGTTCGTCCCGATGAGGCAAGGAAGGGATGGCAGGGTGAAGGAACCTTGGATGACAAGAGATGTGGAACAGCTAGTTAAGAGGAAGAAGGAAGCTTACTCGAGGTTGAGGAAGCAAGGATCAGACAGGGGTTTAGAGGGTTACAGGGTAACCAGGAAGGAACTGAAGAATGGACTTAGGAGAGCTAGAAGGGGACATGAAAACGTCTTGGTGGGTAGGATTAAGGAAAATCCCAAGGCGTTCTTCACTTAAGTGAGGAACAAGAGGATGGCCAGAGTAAGGTTAGGGCCGATCAGGGATAGTGGAGGGAACTTGTGCCTGGAGTCGGAGGAGGTAGGGGAGGTCCTAAATGAATACATTGCTTCAGTATTCACTAGTGAGAGGGACCTTGTCGTTTGTGAGGGCAGCGTGAAACAGGCAGATATGTTCGAACAGTTTGATGTGAAGAGGGAGGATGTGCTGGAAATTTTGAAAGACATGAGGACAGATAAGTCCCCGGGGGCAGACGGGATATACCCAAGGATATTACGGGAAGTGAGGGAAGAGATTGCCGCGCCTTTGGCGAAGATCTTTGCGTCATCACTGTCCACAGGAGTAGTACCAGATGATTGGAGGGTGGCAAATGTTATTCCCTTGTTTAAGAAAGGGATTAGGGATAAACCTGGAAATTATAGACCAATCAGTCTTACGTCGGTAGTGGGCTAATTATTGGAGAGGATTCTGAGAGACAGGATTTATGATTATTTGGAAAAGCATAGTTTGATTAGAGACAGGCAGCATGGCTTTGTGAAGGGCAGGTCATGCCTCACAAGCCTTATTGAATTCTTTGAATGTGTGACAAAAGACATTGATGAAGGAAGAGCAGTGGATGTGGTGTATATGGATTTTAGCAAGGCGTTTGATAAGGTTATCCATGGTAGGCTCATTCAGAAAGTAATGAGGCATGGGATACAGGGAAAGTTGGCTGTCTGGATACAGAATTGGCTGGCCCATAGAAGACAGAGTGTGGTAGTAGATGGCAAGTATTCAGCACGTAGCTCGGTGACCAGTGGTGTTCTGCAGGGATCTGTACTGGGACCTCTGCTCTTTGTGATTTTTTTAAATGATTTGGATGAGGAAGTGGAAGGCTGGGTTAGCAAGTTTGCCGATGACTCGAAGGTTTCTGGAGTTGTGGATAGTGTGGAAGACTGTTGTAGGTTGCAACGGGACATTGACAGGATGCAGAGCTGGGCTGAGAGGTGGCAGATGGAGTTCAACCTGGAAAAGTGTGAAGAGATTCATTTTGGATGGTCGAATTTGAATGCGGAATGCAGGCTTAAAGACAGGATTCTTGGTAGTGTGGAGGAACAGAGGAATCTTGGGTTCCATGTCCATAGATCGCTCAAAGTTGCCACCCAAGTTGATAGGGTGGTTAAGAAGGCGTATGGTGTGTTGGCTTTCATTAACAGGGGGATTGAGTTTAAGAGCCACGAGGTTATGCTGCAGCTCTATAAAGCCCTGGTTCGAACACACTTGGAATATTGTGTTCAGATCTGGTCGCCTCAATCTAGGAAGGATGTGGAAGCTTTGGAGAGGGTGCAGAGGAGATTTACCAGTATGCTGCCTGAACTGAAGGGCATGTCTTGCGAAGCAAGGTTGAGGGAGCTCGGGCTTCTTTCATTGGAACGAAGAAGGATGAGAGGTGACCTGATAGAGGGATACAAGATGATGAGAGGCATAGATAGAGTGGATAGCCAGAGACTTTTTCACAGGGCGAAAGGTCTATCACCAGGGGGCATAACTTTAAGGTGATTGGAGGAAGGTTTCGGGGAGATGTCAGAGGTAGGTTCTTTACACAGAGAGTGGTAGGTGCGTGGAATGCACTGCCAGAGGTGTTAGTTAAAGCAGATACATTAGGGACATTTAAGCGACTCTTGGATAGGTACATGGATGATAGTAGAATGAAGGGTATGTAGGTAGTTTGATCCTAGAGTAGGTTAAAGGTTCGGCACAACATCGTGGGCCGAAGGGCCTGTAATGTGCTGTACTGTTCTATGTTCTATGTTCTATGTTCTATGTTCTATGTTCTATGTTCTAAAGTTAATGTTTCAGGCTAATAGCTTTTCATCAGTTCTGGATTATATTAAAGAATAACGGTTCAAAAGTAATCATGGAGTCGGAAAGTAGTGGAAAATGTGGGAGGAAGGATAAAAGGGGAAGGTATGTGAGCGGATGGAGGGCAGGAATGATTCAAAGATAGAAGGACTGATGGTGAAAGGCGAATGGGGAAACTAAAGAAGCAGAGGATGGGCCCAGAGAAGATATAAATGGTGACAACAGAATAAGATGGGAAAGGTGGGATGGAAAAACTGGCTTCGCGGCCCATAAAAGTGCAGAAAATTGTGAGTAGGCTCCAGGCATGTGAACCAACCTGCTAGTTGTGTAACGATGAACGATCCCCATCCCAAGCACCAGCCTCCACCCCTCTACTCCTGATGGCTCTGGTGTAGCCAACCTCAATTACCAGCCCAGACTGTGTATGAAAGTCGGAGCAATGGAGATTTTCTGAAGTTTCTATTCTAAGTGTTCAGAGAGGCACTAAAATCCCTCATTAGAAAAACAAATCCGGTGATGTTCCTCATTGAGCTTTCGGGGAATATTGTAGAATGTCGAGGGTAGGGAGGTTGGAGAAGGAAATATAATTTAAGTGAGAAATGACAGAAAGTTCAGGGTTGTGCTTGCTGCTCTATGGAGGAGTCCAGCAAACAATCACTTAATCTGCTTTTGTTCAACTTCTGAAGTACAGGAGCTATCGTTGTGAGAACAGAACATAGTTCAGGGTTGTTTCAGAAGTACAGTAATTCGGAGTTTCATTTGAAAGGAGAGTTTATGGCCTTGGACAGTGGGAATGCAGGAGGTTAAATTTCAGGTGGTACATCTGCTTCACTTTCAAGGCAGGGTGCCAGGGAAGGGGAGATGATGTTCAGGGTGATTCAGCAGTGCACTAGGGTGCCAGAATGAGAAGGTTGGAGATGAATTGAAAGGGTGGGAGCTGATTATATGTTTGGTGGTGGACCGGACTGGATGTAGCAGAAATGTTGAACGATATTGTGTTGAATATGGAGGCTTGTGGCCTTGACGGTAAGGGTATGCAGAACCTTACGGTGGTTTTGGCAAGGAGTGGAAGTGGTGATCTAGGTAACACGGGAAAACGACACTGTTAACCACAGTGGAGGAGAATCCTTGACTGAGGAATAATGAAGATATTTCAGAAGCACTGATGTGGAAGGAACTGGGGGAATGGAACAGAGTATTTCCAGGATGCGGGGTGGGTGGAAGGAAATTAAGATATTTGTGGAGGTCGGTGTGATTATTGTAGATATTGTAGGTGTTGGAGAATTTTCTGAGCTTTGCTAATTATTACCTAACTTTGTAGAAATAGAAAAGCAGGACGCAGTTTGTAGCTAACCTAACCAAAGGTCAGGAAATGTGGACAGAGCAACTGACCACAATCAACTGGCTTAGGAAGAGACAGAGCTCATGATGGATTATGGGGAAGTGAACGCAAACTGTTCGTTGCTGACTCTTATGCTTTTATCATGTTTGCACAACCTAGCCAGAAGTAACGGCCAGATATAGTACCTGGAGTGTGTACGTTAAATAGGGAACAATAGCTTGTAATGCTCGAACTGACGCTCTACTGACCTCGGACTTTGCAAAGGGCACAGATCTGTAGGCGGTCTTGTGGTTGTCCTGTGGTTTTTACCTAATTGTGAAACTGTTAGCTCTGCCTCTTCTATCCTATATAAGTCCACGGCGATCTGTAGCTATTTGGAGAAGCACTGGACCGCCTTTAGGAAAGGTGTGCTCCCCCATGATATCATGCAATATCAACGTCTGTGTCCGGAGAATTTGTTCAACAATTGGGCACAATCTGGATTTTCTCCAACAGATTTGGTATAGTCGGCAGGATCCCTGAGTTCACGGGTTCCAAAAGAACCGAGTTAAAAAACTAATCGAAAGGATCAGGGCTAAGTCAACTTTTCTGCGACCCTAATGTCTCAATCACCCAGCCTGAGCCGGAATTAAGAGGGTGACTGGGCCCCACGTGATGGCCAGATAACTGGGAGAGGGGGACGAGAGGGGTCAAGGAAGAATTGACTGAAACCTGATCAGAAAAGGTCGAAAATTGAGTCAGCTAAATCTCACACATGGGAAGTGAGCAATTCCGCGAAGGGAAGTTCAAAAGGAGATAAGTGGAAAATCCAGTAAATTTAGGAATCTGGCATAGTCGGCTGGGCTGAATAGCTGATCCCATTGAGTAAACGAAGTTAAATCTCACACATGGGAAGTGAGTAAAATACGGTGACATGATATGGGACAGAGATGACTGGGGCTGTAACTAAACTACCAAATTGACCCAACAGGCACGTTTTCGGGGCTCCTGAGTACACCCGCTGATCTGGCCCTAGAGAAAGACGCGGGTGACAAGAGTTGGAGAACGGAAATATCTTTGACCTGAGGAGACAGGGGTGAGTCGGTTAGCTGACCTTGAGAATTTAACATTAACTGCGCCTGTTCGTCTCCTTGTGTGTGGCTTTGTCTTTTGTTTGTGTTAATGTTGTTCACTCCACAGAAATTAACCCGTAAAATTAGAAGGTTTTGAGAAAGTAGTAGGAGTAGAAGGAAGAATGGACTCAACGGCTTCGAAGAGGGAAGGGTCGCCCCCGGGGTCAAGTAAACCGTGTTCTCTGGAGGAAGGCGACCCACGTCCGTTTGTCCCCTCGAAGGAGACGCAGAAGCGCCACGGTAAATATGTGTTTTAAAGATAGGTATGTTTTAGAGTAAAAACAAGTTACTGTGTCTTTGATTTGACTGTGAGAATGCTGGAAGCTTCCATGAATTGAATATCTGGGATGTACAGCTTGTGTTCTGTACAACTTGTGTTCTGTAGAACTGACTGTCGTTAACTCTCTGTTGTCTGGCTTTAACGTTGAAAGCATGGGTCTATTATATTTTGAGGTAAATTTAATTTTGATTTTAAAAGTTGGTTTTGCAAATGTGAAAAGGCAATGAACAAATTTCTAAGAGATATGCTTCAACGTTGAAGGTCTGAAGATGTCTGGCAGAAATCTAATTTGGGGTTTGGAAAATTGTTTTAATTGGAAACTCTGCTATTGTTCTATTTTACAGTCTAAATTTGAAGACATGTTTTACTGACTGTTTTCAGTGGCAAATGTCAGGAATTGGATATTGGTTTAAAGGAGATATAGGATAGATTCTGTCTGTTTAAAAGCTGGTGTTAAATCTTTTGTTGTAAGAATTTTAAATAACTTTTTCTTTCGTTTTTGGTTTTAATGCAATCATTTGAAAAGGTGCCTGAAGAAAGAGAAAGAAAATGACGTAATTTTCCTATCTTTTGAAATAAGCACGTGCTATTCTGTTCTGTGTGCAGTTAATAAGTATTTTCAGTTAATAAGTCTGAATTGAATTAATACTGTTCAGGTTAATTGACCTGTTTAAGTTGAAGAACTGGAAATTTCATGTGTTGCCACAGTGAACTTTCAAGTTTATTATGTCATATTTTGGAGGAGTCTTAAGTTCCGGACAGAGGACTCACTGATATAACATTGGCAGTTTTGATTTAAATGTTTATTGCAGTGAATTGGAGTTTGGAAACAATTGGAGTTTAATCTAAAATGCTGTCTTTCCTGATGGAGATGCTTTCCTTTGAAGTTGAAAATGTTACACGTGATTTTGTTGTTTTTAAACCCTAAGGATACCAAAAGGATTAAAAAATTATTTTAAATGGATAGTTCTTTTCGATCAGAAAAGAAAGGTTTCGTAAAGTGACGTAGCTGAGAATGTTTTGCTCCGCCCCTTGGAGACAAACAAAGAACTTAACTTGTTGCAGCTTTTTGCAAAGCTGAGAGTCCAATTTATGCATATTGGACATTGTTAAACTTTACATTTCTAAAATGACAGATATAAGTGGACAAATTAACCCATTCGGCTCAGGGGCAGAGCCATAATGGATTCTTTTAAGCAGGTGAAGGCAGGTTGAAGGCCACATGAGAACTGATGCCACAACAAGAGATCCAGCAGCTTTGAGAATTTAAAACTTAATTGCAGACATCAAGTATCATAGCATCTTTCCCAATGAGACAAAATGTTTGAGAAGGAAAGATAGTTGCAAGCACTTCTGTCCTTCACATACAAAAGGTACAAACAAGTCTGGACATAAGACATTGGAATCAATAAACAAAATTTAACTGATATGAGTGGTTATTTAAAGCACTACAAGGGAAATTTATCTGATATTTAAGAGGACAATCAAAGTTTTAGAAGATAACAAATCAGTGTGTTGGATATTAGCAATGGGTTCTGGTCCATACAGTTGGCACAAGAGTCAATATAAATTTGCGTTTACGTTCAAGGGACAACAGTACATATGGACGTGTCTCTCCCAGGGAATTTATAATAATCCATCGATATTCCACCTTCCTTCTGAAGGACAGAGTGAACTAGGCTGAAAATTTCACAGCTAATGAAGGAAAAGGTTTCATATTTGGGAATAGTAATAACACAGGGAAAGCATGAGACAGAGCCAAAGTGAGTGCAGACAATCCTCGAACTCCTCCTAGCGCAAGATATTAAAGCTCTAAGATAAAAAAGGGCAGTTCCTATTTCGGGATGTGAGATTACACAGACAAGAAGCACTAATCCCACGGTTAACCCACATCCAAATTACTAACGAGTAAGGTTACGACCCAACAGCCACAAGTGACTGGTCTGCCTTGCCCTGCCTTGACTACAGGACCACAAAATGGACTTGATATGATAATAAATACGAATAAAATTGTGTATGATAATGTAAAGCTTGAGTTGGTACCGGTAATATTGATTTTCTCAGATATCCAGCAACCTGACTGGTGCCCTGAGAAGACCCGAGAGTTCTATAAGGTATTACTGTAACAATTGTTGAGACAGGAATTTGGTAATGAGAAAATGATAAATAGATTACATAAAATACAATGATATTTTACCCTATGTCATGGAAATTGGGAAAAGAGGTAATTGGAACAACATTGTCCATTGTCTGAGTGTAGTCTGGAAAACCAGGTGATCATATGTCCTCGTCCTATATATAAAACGACAGAATCAAAATATGGATTTAATACCACTGTAAATTGCAGCATGGAAACTAGGAGAGCATTGTCGGGACTAGCCCATGTGGCCTTTTTGGGAAAGGGGAGATATTGCTTAACCACCACAGCGAAGGAGTACCAGTATGGACATAAACGGACTTGTCCGGTGAGCAACAGTACATTTTGGTTCAACCCACAAATACCAACCCGAGTAAGGAAGATGGGGTTGGTAGAGATACATGAGCAAAAGACAGAACGATAACTGTGACAGAAAGTATTAAGGAGGATTTGACAAATTACCTCCGAGAATATGAATATACTATTCAGCCATTGCCCACACGCTTGGGTAAAGAGATATCGCAGCAAGAAGCCATTGCAAGCTGGAACAACAGTCGAAGATGCTACAAGATGAGTTTGACAGGATAAATGATTCTACCTGGCAGGAGGACTTATGGAACTGGGGGTCAGATGTGCAGATACTCCCCTGATTTAGAATTATCTCCCATGTCCTGATAGTGGTTTTGGGTATCATGGTGTTAGATGTGACCTACTTAAATTGGCAACTTAAGAAATTAATTAGGCGATGCAAGAGGATGCATGAACACAGGTTGGCCAGCTACCCGAAAAACAATTAGTGTTCGAACTTGCTCTGTAAAAGGAGGGACAATTAGTTATGCCATAAAAGGGTAATTGTATAACCTTTTCATATATACTTAAAATGAACTAATGAATGATCAATGTACTTTATGGAATGTTATTATGTTTGTACAATCGATGATGCAACAGTGTTGCTTAAATGACATGGTAAATGTCCAAGTGTACCACCTTTTATGTTGTAAACAAGCATTTGAAGCCCCTGCTAAACTTATGCCTTTACAGAGTTCCCGCTGCCCCTTTGTGATATAAGCAGGCGACGTATTGAGTGCGACCCCTCCGGGTGTTGAAGGCTGTTTCTGGACAAATAGAGACCATTAAAGGCACAGAGGTGGGATCAAGGGAAGGATTCTTAAAAAGGTTATAGAAGAGTCAAGAGGGGACTCTGAGAACAGAATTTTAAAGTTTTAAGAACAGAATATTATGGGGACATTTAAGATGAGATTAATCAATTATGTATTGCTAGCTTGGCCTTGCGGCTGGTACAGCGCGATGGCAGGAAAGATATTATGCTTCAATGACTACTTTAAGCCCCATACCTCTCCCCTCCACATACGATGCTGTTGTGTTATCATGGTATGACAAAACGAGGGATTGTTGGAGAATTTTCTGAGCGTTGTTAATTATTACTTAACTTTGTAGAAATAGAAAAACAGGACGCAGCTTCTAGCTAACCTAACCAATGGTCAGGAAATGTAGACAGAGAAACTGACCACAATCATCAGGCTTAGGAACGGACAGAGCTCATGATGGATTTTGGGGAAGTGAACGGAAACTGTCCGTTGCTGACTCTTACGCTTTTATCATGTTTGTGCAACCTAGCCAGAAGTAACGGCCAGATATAGTACCTGGAGTGTGTACGTTAAATAGGGAACAATAGCTTGTTATGCTCGAACTGACGCTCTACTGACCTCGGACTTTGCAAAGGGCACAGATCTGTAGGCGGTCTTGTGGTTGTCCTGTGGTTTTTACTTAATTGTGAAACTGTTAGCTCTGCCTCTTCTATCCTATATAAGTCCACGGCGATCTGTAGCTCTTTGGAATAGCACTGGACCGCCTTTATGAAAGGTGTGCTCCCCCATGATATCATGAAATAAAGTGTTTGTTCTCAACGTATGAGTCCGGAGAATTTGTTCAACAATTGGGCACAATCTGGATTTTCTCCAACAGTAGGACATTCAGTCCCCTGAACCGGAGTACAAGTTGAGGAAGGAAAGGAAAGTGCCAGAGATAGACATGGTGAAGACGGGGGAAGGGTGGCAAATAGAAGCAAAGCTGACTGAATTTTCCAGTTCAAAGCAAAATTAGGAAATGGTACAATTTGCCATCAAAATGTAAAACATATGAGAAAGAGAGGATCTGAGTAGGATTGAAGCATAGAATGGTTCATGTATTCTACACAAATTGAGCATATCACTTCAGTGGTGATACCATTGGAGTGTGGAACATCCCAATGTTTACACCCCAGTTACATACACCTATACTTTACAATAGGGTCCCTGCACCAGATTCAGGATCAAGAACCAGAAATGGTTTTAATTCTCAGATCAGATCCATTGAGGAAGTGTGGAGTTCCAGCAGAAATGGTGAGCGAAGGAAACATGAGTAATCACGTCCAAAAGGGACCCTAAGAATGTATATCAGGGAATGGTGCAAGGAAACGGGCGGGGCAAAACATCACGGTGTCTGTCTGGTTTCACAAGAGTCTTGTTTATAAAGAAACTAAGAGCTCTGTGTGCCTTCATTCTAAGAAAAAAAACTTATTTTGTGAACACTGAATGCGTACTTGGTTTGAAGTGTGTAGGCTGTAAAACTTGTATCCAAGCACCAGGAAGTTGTATGACTGTCTGGTGACTTGGTTCTTGGAGACTTTTTCAGTGTGAAATAGATCAGGGAGCTGACTGGGAGCTGTGGTTTGCTGGTAGACCAGAGAAACGGCAAACTCTTTCACTACAACGGACGCTTTTCATCTCTAAGGAAAAAAATACCTCAGCTAAGGTGTGGTTTTGTCCTGCCTGAAGAGAGAGAAAAGACGCAGGAAAAGAGGAGTTGCTACACTCTGTGGAGGAACACTGCTTTACAGAAAGGAAGCCTTGTGATTCGGGTGTGGAAGATTGCTGTCGCCTCCAATCTCAAGAATACCTGCCTCAAGAGTAAATCCTGTTGCTTGTTGGGCTGTGGAACATCATGATACCTCAAGAAAGTTTCTATTGTTTAGACTGCTACTTTAAAATGTAAGAACATCTGTTGATATAATCATTT